>NW_017386025.1:3493924-3604693 GCF_000237925.1 Schistosoma mansoni | reverse complement strand
CTCTATAAAATTACTAAAATCTCCACCAAACCCCTTCTGATAATAAATATTACTCTAAGGTTACATAATCTAGAAAAACTCAATAAAATACCATTAGCATAACTAAGGTACATTCATCTCTTATAAGCTAACTATAAGTTGTGATATGCTTATCATCTGCATTCAGATGCATAAATGTGATTTATTAATATAAAGAAGCTCTTACAAAACTTTTATTGAATTGATTATACTTTGTGAAATAATCTATGAACTGTATGGTTTTTCTCAGCATTTTATATAAAACAGTATTGACTTGATGAGTTGTAGAAACAAAGTTGAAAATAAATTATCAGCATATACCTTATATGCATAGAGAAGACAAAGATGTATCGGTGTTACCAAGGAATTGTATGAATAAAGCACATTTCCATACTGGTTCATTACTAAACAAAATTTGCTTATTTAGAAGTGTTGTAAGCTTTATGTTATTGGCTATAAAATACATACCTTCTGAATTATCAGTGGTAAGACATCAGTGAGAACAATTAGATTCAGACATGTTTTCCCATATTCTTGGAATGTGTTAATGTTTATTGAAACCTGTTACGCAAAATTATGATATTCTTTAAAACTACTAAGCTTAATAGGATTATTAGAAGTTGCTTCAACAAATCAGTAAAGTATGTTTAAATTTCAAAAAAAATTTGAGAATTTTGAAAAACACTTACATATTTCTTGAAGTTAAATATTCACTGGATAATTAAAAAAAGCATAATTTAGAGAAAACATTTATGATTATTCAAGTTGTAATAGAGATTCTGTTGCATCAGAATGTACTCAAAATGTTGACACTATAAGTGGACACAGAAAGTTCACCTAGGGGAGTTGCGAAACCTTGATTCCAAACAAATGGTGCACATGGGTTCCAGAATCCTGAGGGAATGAAATGGCGTATGAATCAATCGTTGGTCACCGGCTACCATGGGACTGCATCTCCTTACGATGCTCCACTGCCTTGTGGATCAGATCTTTAGGTCGAAGACTCGGGGTGTGGCCCCCTAAGAAAACCAACTATATGCTTATGAGGAACTTGTTTCTTGCATCAATCAGTGATCAAATGATAACAAGCAAATAAATTCACACTCAACTAAGATAGTTATATTTTGACTGATCATTTTGTTCATTTGATTAATAGCAAATTTTACTGCTTCACTGAGTGTTCGTTACTGAAAACTGTAGAAAGCATGTTGTTCTAGCCTACCAGTCAATCATGTACTACTAGGTAACTAAGTCAAACTCTGAAACTATGTTTGGTTCAAATAATAGATTTGTTTTAATCACTTCCTAACAAACGTTCTTAAGTATTGAGCAAGAGTTTTCAGTTCTAAATTCCATATCTATAGAACAGTATAATCAACAAAAATTTAGATTGAATACCATAATTAAGTTGTAAGTACTTGAAAGTACTGATTAATTTCAGTAATGATTATAAATATCAAGAATCAATTTGAGATGAATTATATTCCAACAATTCATCACTTACTATATTCACTCGTATAGTATAAAAACTTTAAACAACTCATCTTCAGTTTCCTAATGAAGTTATACATGTTACATTTAAATGTATTAGAGTAGATTAAATATGCTTTATGCCGGGTGGAGATTTGTAGCTCAAAAGGATGATTTTTGATAGAGTTTTGTTCTCTGAGCTGGATGGTTTGATCGTGGAGCTTTCATCGTCCTTCTGAACGAAATCAGACAAAGCGGACGCCCTCTTTATCTTCGCCTGCATGAACATCAATTAGCAGTCAAACGCCATGACATGTCTTCACTCATATCAATGCACGTGGACAACTGCGGACAAACATTCGACTGGAAAAGCGTGGAGATTTTGGATAGAGGCAATTCCAAAAACACCAGAGAATTTTTAGAAGCTTGGCACTCAGGTCAATCAGCAATAAACAGGCACATTGAAATCAATCCAATTTATCAACCAATCAGGAAAATCATGCAGAAACATAGGAACAAAAATCAAACTAATAGAAGATACAACCAAAACAAAGAAATAAACAATGACAGATTTAAGCTCAACAAGAACCAATCAACATCGATGTCGTTCAGAAGGACGATGAAAGCTCCACGACCAAAGCATCCAGCTCAGAAAACAAAACTCTATCAAAATGCTTTGTACTTATTGTTTCTCAAAGTTTCTAGACTAATCATTCATTATCATATCAGGATTTAATTAAGATTTATGAAGTCACTATTCACTATTTAATTTCTTATTATACTTAAAATTTATTAAATGAAATTCAAATATCAATACTTGCTTCAATAAATTCATTTTGTCTCTTACATATCTATTAACCAAATAAATAACAATATAATAAAGTATTTTGTATAGGTCTCTTTTTTTAATCATAAATTAGTATGAAATTAAAAGAAATAACAACACTACTCAAATGATATGTAAAAGTTACTTCAAATACTACTTTTATGAAATTTTAATATTAAAGATAAAATAATTTTTAAACAACTCCGCCTGTAGCTCCTCCGGGTACTACTACCGATCCTAAGCCCGGATAAAGGAGGAGGGTTGTTGTTATGTCTTAGCGAAGACATGAATACGGGTAACTTCCGAGACCAATTAATGGACTATTGTTCTATATATATTCTTATTGTTTGACTATTGAGTAATTAGATTGTATATATCTATATTCATCTTATTATAAGCTTCATTTTGATCTATGGATTATTATTATACGATTTACTGTCCCTAAATTATATTCAGCTTATTGATTACTGTATCCCGCGTTCACAATCACATGTGGCTTGATCTTGTACAAATATTATTTTCTATTTGAAGGTGTGATGTGGTCTATCTGTCTAGTATATAAACCGAGTATGTTTGAAATAAATAATTTGTATAGCAGAAGCTGTAATTGGTGTTCTGGACTCAATTGGAAGGGCTAGGCGGACAAGGGAACAATAAGGACGCTAGACTACTTATACTGGTCGAATGTCATTGATCTGTCACAGTGTTAAGATTGGAAAAGTCGTATTTCGATTGGTGAATAAATCACGTGATAAAAGCCAGACATAAAATCATAACGATTTGGCATACGTCCTATTTTTTACAAAGTCATAACAGAAAACTAACTCGCCAAAAAACGCTAACCAGGAAAATAATTTATGAGCATTGAATATATCCTTTTTGAAAATTGAGATTAAAGTTGATTTAATGGATTGTTAAAGTAGTTGCTATGCACGGATTTGTGTATTATAAATAATTTTAGATTTATTTTTAATAAGTTAGTGATTAGCCAATGAATTTGAATCTGTTGTTTGATAATAATCGACTTCATACTAATTATTACGTTAAAACGATTAACTACCTACTTCTGGAAGATAAAATCCATGTTGTTTTAATGTTAAGAATATATCACTTTAGGAAAAATTAAACTTTCGGCATGAGACTAATAACAGGTAAATATACTGTGACGTAACTTAAGAATTTGTGCTACCGTCGAACCATGAAAGTAAGTATAACATCTTCAGAATGAAGATATATATTAACAGTGTTTTATGTGATGCAACTTTCTATAAAACTCGTATTTATATCGTAAAGCATTTATCACAATAAACTGAAGAAAACCATTTATTTTTTAACGCTAACTAAATTGGATTTCATTTCTTTGATGACTTCTGGTAACACTACGTCCTACAGGAGGTCGGTCGCGGCCCGAATAGCGCAGTGGTAACGTCTCTGACTGCGAAGCTGAGTGACACGGGATCGAATCCGTCAGGGAGCACCAGTTCCCTCAAGATTACAGGTATACCTTGCTGACGAGTGCCAAGTAGCAAGAAACCCGAGTCCAAAGTTTCCTGTTGACCACCTCCAACCACCATCTTATCTGGTAACTGTTGAATATGTTCAGTAGTATTTCCCACTTTAACAATAAGTTATTATCATGTCTACAATATTATATGATACTGTCTAATTCAATGTCTACATCAACTCAAGTCACTTCACCTAGTTGTCTGCCCAAACCGATTTACCAAACAATATATGGATTTAAAGTCCCTAATGTAGAGGGACAAAACGTGATGACATTTATTGATAAGCCGTAGCACAGAAAATATTTTTAATAATTCAAAGATGAATTAAATACATGGAGATACAATAACAACACTCACTGTTTTTGATTTGGACTGTTTATATGTTTTCTAAACATTCATAAGTTAAAATGATTTATGATTATCTTTAAAAACAATATCAATCAACCTTTAAATACTAAGTAAAACTATGAATTTTAATAAGAAAAATATTTTTGAAATGTGTAATTTAAGCTGACAAATCGAAAGATAATACGTTGAGAAATAAATTTTCATAGTTGAAATCATGAGTCAATTGAAGCTACACCACCATCGAAAGCCTGGAAGCACTGAACGGTCGTTTCGTCCTATTATGGGACTCCTCAGCAGTGCGCATCCACGATCTGGCACTCGCAAGACTCGAAATCAAGACCTACCAGTCTCGCGCCAAAGCACTTGACCGATAGACCATTGAGCCGGCATCCGATGGTGTTAATGTCTAACTTCAAACAATCCACGATATTTCCTTGAGTTCTAGTGGGGAGAAGTGACCAGTGGACTTCAACCAAGTCTGTTGTAGAGATATCAACTCACTGAAGACAATTGGTGAACGGTTGCTCAAAATCGTGGATTGGTTGAAGTTGGACATTAACACTGTTGGATGCCGGCTTAGTGGTATATCTATTGAGTGCTCTGGCGCGAGACTGGTAGGTCTTGATTTCGAGTCTTGCGAGTGCCAGATCGTGGATGCGCACTGCTGAGGAGTCCCATAATAGGACGAAACGACCGTTCAGTGCTTCCAGGCTTTCGATGGTGGTGTAGCTTCAATTGACTCATGATTTCAACTATGAAAATACTGGAATCTCCACAAAACTCCTTTTGAAATAAATTTTCATCAATATATATATACATATGGAAGCTCATGTTTTATTAGAGACATCAGTTTACCTCATCATCCAAAACTTTATGCTACATAGGAACTAAAATAATCATCAATCACACAGAAACTACTTTCATATAGTCCTGGATTAGTGTTCTAATCTATTATATAGTCTCTTTGAAGTGCGATTAATCAGAAATCCTTTTATATATTGATTTATATGTTACTATTATCGATGTATTAAGCTACAAAACTATGTTATTAAACTCTCAGATACTCTAAATATTAGTAGACTCTTAATGTAAAACCTTAATGGTAGTTTATGGAAATCAAAACCAGATTGTATGAAGTTCATATTGATGATCTCTTGGAGAATGTGAATGGATCATGCTGTATGGGATTTTTTTTTAAAAATGAATCGAAAATTAAAAATTCATCCTTCATATTTTATTTTACAGCAGTTTGATAATCATTGAAAAGCTAAATGATTTCGGGAACTACATTACATAATGAGATGGGTACTATCAAAATAAGAGATATGGAAGTCACCCAAACAAAAAAAAACGAACATGGGAATAAACTCACATATCAATCAAATAACCATATTCTAAATAGAATCGAAAATGTTAAAATTCAGTTGTTGTTTTTTTTAATTTCTTACTCTTAATGTACCACATTAAATGGCTATGAATCCTTGGAACTGTTTATTTACTTAAACACATAAATATTGGTACAAGGAAGCACCAGATAAATATGCGCCACACAAATCTCATTCGATTTGTGTGAGGGCTATGATACTGCCCAGGTGCCCAAACTGAAGCAGGTGGTTTCCTTAGGGGGCCACAGCCGGAGCCTTTGACCTAAAGGTCTGACTCACGAGGCAGTGTAGCATCGTGAGGAGATGCAGTCACATTGTAGACGGTGACCAACGATTGGTTCATATGTCATCTGTTCCCTCAGGATACTGGAGCCCATGTGCACCATTGGTTTGGAATCAGGGTTTTCCAACTCCCCTAGGTGGATCCTCTCTATTCACCAACCCGGTTAAAGCGCCGGACATTCGCTTTTCGTCCTCTCAATTTCGTAAACAACACCCGTGGTACGAGAAGGCAGTGAGTAGGACTTCCCTGGCAGAGGCTGTATACGCGTGGCCATGTGAGGGCATTTGGAGAGAGGGAGAGCGGACTCTGCATACTCTCGGCCGTACCAGGGCATCTGGGGGCAACTGCTACTTAGAATTACAATATTCCAACTAGTTCTATAAAGAAGATTAAGTTTAGAAATGATAGATCTTCAATAATTCGTAATCACAGGTAGAAAATTTTGTGGTCAACATAATAAAATCGGATAAAATCTTTTTAACTTTAAATTTCATTCACAAATGGTGAAGAGTACCCAAATTGTTTTATGAATTTTTGATAAAATTTTACAAACAAAACTAATTTATCAAAGAAGTTTTGTAACTAATACATCAAACTGTTTACTTGAAAATGCAAATGTGAAGAATAGTCAGACATTTCTATCCAACCAGTTAACGGATTTCCGACTGACAAAATAACGTATTTGAAAGAAAGCACTTATGGTCGTTGATGCATTCATAACATTTAATAAGTCCACAGGTTTAGCTGCACTAAGGAAATTAAAACTAGTTCCTAGTTATTTCAACTGAATATTAAAGTTCATTCTATTAACAACAAGTATCGTACAGCAATTATAATCAACGTATAGATCAATTTGACAATTTTGTTGTAAACAGAGTAGTATTGGACCTTCAAAAATACGGAACCTTAATTATATCTCCTTATCAAAGTGTTGTCGTTTATTCATAAACAGATTATATTATTATACTCTTTCGAAGGAGTTGACTTTAAAAAACTGCTCTAATAAAGAAATCAATAAAATAGAATAGATACTATTATCTACATTATTGGGTTAAATTTGTTTTATCAGAAAAAAATAAAACAATCTTAGTTACTGATATCAGACTTGTTTTTCCTAGTGTAATGTGTGCTACTGATCTCGATAGATATAAGTAGTATGTGTCATCAGTCTAACGTGAGATATCTGTCAGCAGAAGGTTAAGAAGATCAAAGAAAAAAAGAATGAGAACAAAAAGTGAATGGTATGGAAACAAAAGAACAATAAAATCTGAGACAACTAATTGACATTTTGCAAATTAAGTATTTACGTATAGTTCTCAGATTTTACTAAGATTCTGTAATTTTATGTTTCAGTACATTCGATTGTTCCCACTTGCGTTCTCGTTCACTATACTACTTTTTAGAGTGTATAGTTGTTATTACAAGCTTATAAAAGAATATATATATCAGTAAGAATGAGCATAGAGAAGTTAATGAAACTACCACCGCATGGGCCAGTTCATGGCATACGATTAACGGATGCGCGTTGGTTGTCCTTGACTTTGATAGGGATGGATAGCCTGCTCGATATTCAATGACCCAACTTCCGGATAGTTTGGCTAGGGCTCAGTCAAATTTCACTATCCCTACAGTTCCAACAAATAGAAGTCAAACAAAAATTTAAGTCGCAAGATATTCTGAGTTTTAAACTGTAGCTGAAAATCTGTAGCCTGATTGATCAACCCCTCATTGCATGTGGTGCATGTGACTATCAAATCTCTAAGCAAAAATACTATAAAAATTCATCATTTTATGAAAGCTTACATATTATAAAATAGAAAAAAAATAGTTTGATAAATTCAATGCACTATGATTTCTTCAGAAGTATACGATACAAGAAATTATTCTTTCTTTGAATTCATACTCACCTTGTGAAATAAGCAAACTGAAGATTCCAATTAAACTAATAGAAACTAATTTCATCTTGATGAATTTCAATGTTCAAGTTGAATGAATGAAATTTGATGGTATTCTGACAAAAAGAATTGGCTTTAATAGTATTTTTGTCCATAGACTATTATGTACACAGAATGATGTGTACAAGTACTTTTTTGCCTAACAAATACATACTTATTTCAAATATAATGTAATATTCTAACAACTAATTTGTAAATGGATACTAAAACAATACAACAGATCCTGTTGACACAGGATAACATTACATAGTTTAGATAAATAAATATGTAGATAGAAAAAGAGAGAACAATATAGTCTAAATAACAAATTGATATTGTCAACAACAATCATAAAAATTCATGGACCATTGAATAGCACTATGGCTCTAGTGTATGAATTTGTAGTAATGAATATCTAATAATCCTGACAAAAGATAAACCAAAAACCGTCGAATTTCACAACTAATACATTACTTTCAAATTAGAAAGTTGACATCCAGTCGGGAGATTAGAAATTTACACAGATCATTAATTGATCTAAGATAGACAAACATTAGAAACCTGTAAGCACTTGACAGGCTTTTATATCCCAGTATGAGACTCCTCAGAAGTGTACACTCATGAACCTCTACCTGGGATCTAAAGCACCGTCTTCAGCATCGTGGTACCTTACTTCTAGACTATTGATCCGAGATCAGGTGGTAAAAAGTCTACTTTGAATCAGTCCCCGAAACTGCGTAACCATACTTCATTTTCTTCGTTGAGTACCTTCCTCATACCTAACAGTGTTGATTTTCATAGGTCATCACGTTTGGCATGTTTTGATTTGATTTTTCTTGAGGTACAAAAGCTATTACTTGTTGTGTATTATAAGTCAGTCTGTGTTGCTAGGTTGGATTCACTTTCATGTTACGTACATCTCTTATTTCTTTTGTTTTCAATACGACCCATACAAATCACAGGACAAATAGAAGTTTTAGCCATTCACAGTTTGTGATATTTGCACACACTTTGTTAATACTAGAGCAAAATGTCAAGTAGAGTAGTATGATCAGGGACATTGTTGATAATACTTTGATCATATATGAATTAGTTTATTGCCACTTAATATTCAGTATTAGCATTTAAATTTCGTGGTCAATTTTAATGTACACGCTGATTTAGGCTATAACAAAGAACTAGAACGATCAACAAACAAGCACACCAAACCTACTGAGCTACTATCACACCAAGCCACAGGACTAGACGAAAGACAAAAGCAACTAACGCGATGTTCCAAAAGGTTAGTATTTGTAATGTTATGCAAACATCCGTTAATATCTGACGGTTAGTGGTCTTAGTCTATCGGCGACTGCAACAGACAGACTCATCGCTGATGTGTGTCATTTTCTAAATTCAAATGCGTCATTTCATGACTTACAAACCAATAAACAATAACTACTCTTTGAAGCTGTAACATTAACTCACTTACTCAATTTTAAATATAAAGTTTTTGCTTTACAAAGTTATCATTTATTAATTGAACTTAACTCTTTTTTAATGATTTGACATTAATTTACAAGCTTCTTACAAATAATAAATTATCGTCATTTCCATTGTACCAACATAGATTAATATTCTTTAACTGAAAAACGTCTAATGATAATGCCTGACTTTGTAATGTTCTTTAATGTCTTTAAGTTAAAACTGTGAATAGTAAATTTGAATTTTTCATTTTCGCGTTAAAAGCGCCCATTTTTAACTTCAGATTGTATTTCCAACTTGGAAGGACCTTAAATGTCATTGGTTCGTTCCCTCTTTTAATACTCTATTTTTTGACGTTTCCCAAGAATATTTTTATTCTGTGTATATGCGCTTCAGTTGAGCGCTAGTATATTTTTTTTCTTGTTTTAAAATGTCGTATATAACATTATCAACCAACCAACCAATAATGCAAAAATCTAGTCACCTAATACCTCAGAGGTTTCATCGGATATATTTAGCTTTAATTCCAAGAACTATATTCTATGATCGTTATATCTATAAATATACAACTTGAATAATATAAGACTGAAATGTGATATATATTGCCAACTATTTGTATTTAATTGATATATTTACCATCTCAGATATACCTCGATAATTAAATACAAAACAACAAAGTTATACTCACTAAAAAATTTATATTTTTTACGTTTATTCAATGATTTGTGAAACGAACTACCCATCCGATTCACAGAAAAGTTGTTACCTGGTTGTCTAAAATTTACAGAATTTATTGAGACATCAAGATTTACAGTATTTATTATTCAGTTGGGTCTCTGATTTTCCCTATACTTCCAAATGTTCAAATTTGTATAGATATATCATGGATACGTATGTTGTTTACTTCCATCGATTAAACGCTAAATAGCGCGGACCAACAAGCGCTCAACTGAAGCGCATATACACAGAATAAAAATATTCTTGGGAAACGTCAAAAAATAGAGTATTAAAAGAGGGAACGAACCAATGACATTTAAGGTCCTTCCAAGTTGGAAATACAATCTGAAGTTAAAAATGGGCGCTTTTAACGCGAAAATGAAAAATTCAAATTTACTATTCACAGTTTTAACTTAAAGACATTAAAGAACATTACAAAGTCAGGCATTATCATTAGACGTTTTTCAGTTAAAGAATATTAATCTATGTTGGTACTATAAGTTTTTAAACGTCAGATTTTAATGTGTTTGGAAGTCAATCACACTTGTTGACTGGACAGTCAATGAGATAATGTGTCTTGCAATGAAGTGGTTCGAAATAAATCAACGATAAGTATTACTGATCAGATAATAACACACAGCTACATCAAACAATAGTGATAATAAACGAGAATTAAATAAAACTCTATCTTTCGAATCAGAGAAACTGTTTTAAATAAAAGAAGTTTCAGGAAGAAACATTCATAATTGAAACTAATAGTGAAGGGAGGAAAAAATAGTATTTACGATTATTTTTGTCATACAGTTTAATAATATCTATCATCAAATGTAATGGAAACGAGGGAGAAGATTGCATAACAGTAAGAATACAAAGCCAGTCATTAGAAAGTTATAATTTCAGTAAAAAGAAAAAGGTTATACACAGTTAATACAGAGTTCTATTTTTGTTTTATTATAACCGGATTGATATTTCAATATCATCCTAAAACACTTAGGTATGAAATCTCTCCCTTGCTTGGTTGATATGACCAATCAACAAACCATGGTTGAAATTGAAACTTCATTAAATATTAGTGCCCGAATTCGATTTCAAAAATGTATGAAAATTACTACGACGATGAGATCCCGATAAAAACTATAAATTTAGGTTACTAGATTGTGTTAACTATTGTCTTGTTGTTTAACTATTAGCATTGACCAAACTCTATTCAAACACGCTTTACAATATTTCCCGTAAAGTAAATCATTAGAAACCATGTTATATTAATAGGGGATGATTGAATAAAGCAACCAAATGATGTATTTTTATTTACATCTGATACTAAGCAGTCATAAATATTTCATGGAAACGGATACTACCTTTTCAATTCAAAGTCACATCAAAATATTGCTACAGTAAGGATTGTTCATTATGAATTTATTATTAATAATCTATGTATCAATTTTGTTTTTTTAAGTATCCCTTATAAATCAATCAGCTTCATTATTATGAATGAGATTTCAGGCAAATTATTGCTTTATCAGAAGAAGGGTTTTGTGGAGATTTTAGTTGGATGCCGGCTCAGTGGTCCATCGATTAAGTGCTCGCGTACGAGACTGATAGGTCCTGGGTTCGAATCTCTCGAGGCGGGATCGTGGATGCGCACTGCTGAGGAGTCCCACAATATGACGAGACGACCATCCAGTGCTTCCAGGTTTTCCATGGTGGTGTAGCTTCAATTGACTCATGATGTCAACTATATAAAATTACTGCTTTATTATTATTATTTACTACTAATAATAGTAACGGTAATAATAATAAAACTTGTTACAAGTATTCATAAATATTTATAAATTTCAAAGCGTTAGCGGCTGGAAACAAAAATTTCGCAAAAATAAAATTTGACTTTTAGACTTAAAAAAAATTCAGGATTTTGAGTTCATGTAATGAATAGGAATAGTTAAATTATAGTACAAACTAAGAATCCCAGAAAGAAGGCAATTTGACCAAGAAGTATTAGATGAGCATGAACGAACGTATTATATTTAGAATTTGAAATCAAGTAGTCATCAAGTACAACGGAATCATTAGTTCGTACAAACACCACAGTGGAGAAGATTTGTAGCTCAGATGGATGGTTTTGATGGAGTTTTGTTCTCTGAGCTGGATGGTTTGGCCGTAGAGCTTTCATCTTCCTTCTGAATGACATCATCCGAAGTTTGTGCTGGTGATGTCGTTCAGAAGGACAATGAAAGCTCCACGACCAAACCATACAGCTCAGAGAACAAAATTCCATCAAAAATATCACAGTATTAAGAAACAATATATCTTTATTTTTCATCGTGTAATTTAAATTCTTCGTTCTCAAGTTCATCTTTATTTCTGTAAAAAAGAATCATCCTGTAAAATAAAAGTTGCTTTTCTTGAAATACAAGTAATAGTAAAATCTATAAGTTCTACCATGTACATATTACCACTGTCAGTAACGAATACAAATATTTATTGGTGATATTAAGTGATGACACTGATTTTTCAAGCAAATTGACAAAATCCTATCGAGTAGTGTAGTAATGGTCAAATATTTTGAAATGCTTGCCACTTGAATCTGACAAGACTTATGAAGTTCCCCACAACTAACAAGAAATCTCCTGTTTTCACCGCTTAATTTGGAATATTCAACCATTTCCTACAAAAAAAATAACTGCGTCTTCCTTCATCGGTAGACAACCATCATAGAGTGCCTAAGTGTCATTACCAAACCAAGGCTGAACCTGTATGCAGCAGGTCATACTATCCCAATCAGCTTCTCTCTTTCTAGTTGCTACAAACACAACAGCTACATACCTCATCACTTTGAAACCCCAAACTCGTGGTAAAGTCACTGGTATCACGCATAGTGGTAAGGTTCAAATTTCAATAACTTTTATACTTCATTCTTCCGTAGTGCGTACACACACACTGTGCACTTATTCATTTGCTTCACATTGTTTTACATCTGTCCCTTTCATTTATTGAGTGGCATGTGCAGTGATAGCATTCCCACCACAACTGAAAGAATGACTTTTTTGATATTCTAACACGGGATGGTTTCAAGTCAGAAATACCTACATATAAGCATGGGCTCGCAAACACTCCAATATAAAACCAGCGAGACGTCTCAAAATAACGTAAACAGCAGTGGTCACACAACTCAAATATCAAAAGTCAGTTTTATGAGGCGCCGTGAACAACAGTCCGGCCTGGATTCACACTTCTCGTAACTGGTAAAAATGGAAAAACAGGAGGAAAGGACAGTCACAAACCAGGGAACCAGATACTCAGCATTGGAATTCAGTTTCCGTGTTTGTTTAAATCACTACCACTGCAACGCTGTAGTATACAGGCGTTACTTCGGGTTCTCACTGAATCACCCATAGCCGTTGTCCTGTTATGTGTGGTCATAGTGCAGGAGAACACATCAGTCAAATCTATGAACGCAAGATATAGGTCTTCATGTGGATAGAAAACAACCGTACTAATCCCTTGTAGAACAGCCGGTATTGAAGAAGTCGTAAAATTGACTACGGAATCCGTAACTCATATATACGGCAGCATAAATAAAGCGAACCCTCCAAGGAAATCACAAACCGATCTACACATTTCAGTTACTCATAGTAATATGTGGTAGGGGGATAGTGGTGAAGTAGATCCTGCTGCTCCGCAAATCGTAAAAAAAGACCCCAAGTATATCTCAACTTCCAAACGCAGTTCATTGAAAGGCCTAGCTGCCTTTAATAGTCAGCAGTGGAAGAAATACCCCACCCTGTTTATCATTGGAGCTATCCAATAAACTGTGCCGTTCGTACAAAGGCCAAACCATTGGTAATATTAAACTCCTGGAACTACGTTTGGGAGACATCCGAAATGCACACAACCATTCACCTAAGATGTAGACAAATCAATTCAACCACTCTATAAATATTTCCAACCTTTTCAAAACTCACTCAAGGCCTTGCCCCGAAGTCCACACTGTTTAGGTTTTTCCACCCCTCGAAAGAGAAGCAAATTTCTCATACCAAATACAAGGATAAATCCGCCTGTAGCCCCTCCTTAAGCTACTGCCGGTCCCAAGCTCGGATAAAGGAAGAGAGTTTGACATAGGATTAGTGACTCCTTCTTGTAGAAAACCAACTTGCTAATAAACGCTGACCAGAAAAAATTATTCACACCACCTAAACTCCGCCCTTGGAGTTGAAGGAAGAATTACGACACCTTATGTTGAAAGCCGAGATCCTTCGGAAGTTATGAGGCCGATAAACCTTCGAACAACCAGAGCAAAAATGGAACGTCTGGACAATGTAGGAGACCGGAAGAGTCTTCAAAATTGCTGCAGAAATGAGAAAATACTACCTGGAGGTGCTTGGAATCAGTGGAACACATTGGACGCTGGTTGAACAACAACGACAATCTTCAGGGGAGCTTCTGTTATACTCCAGTCATGAAGAATAAAATGCCCCACATACACAAGGAGCGGCATTGATGTTGCCCAAACAAGCACAAAATGCACTTATTGGATGTGAATCTCATGGACCAAGGATCATCAAAGCCTCCTTCAAAACAAAGAAAGAGAGCATTAAAATGAACGTCATCCAATGCTATGCGCCTACCAATGACTACAATGAAGACGTTAAAAATCAATTCTGCGATGGACTGCAGTCAATCATCAAGAAGTGCCCAACCAAGGACCTGACCATTCTGATGCGAGACCTAGACGCCAAGGTTGGAATGGACAACACCGAGTATGAAGACATCATGGGACGACATGGACTGAGTGGAAGGAACGAAAGTGGTAAGAGATTTACAAGCCTATGTACCTTCAATAAACTGGTCATAGGCGACACTATATTTTCACACAAACGCATTCACACAACAACATGGACTTCACCGGATCACACTACACAGAACCAAATCGACCATATCTGCATCAACGAAAAGTTCAGGAAGACGACTGAGGATGTGAGAATTAGGAGAGGAGCTGATATGGCATCAGACCATCACTTGATGGTCGCCAAGATGAAACTAAAACTTAAGAAACATTGGACAACAGGGCGGACAACATCACAAAAGTTTAATACGGCCTTTTTCGGGATACTGACAAACCCAACAAACTCAAGATAGCCCTCAACAACGAGTTCCAGGCCTTTCATGAACTACTCAATGGAGAGGGAACTACTATGGAGAGCAACTTCAACATGTCAGGCGGCTTTGGGCCACAAAAATCACCACCACTGTTGGTACACTGGATAAGATTCAGGAAAGGAGGAACAAGACGGCAGCAATTAATACCTACCGGACAAGAGCAGTAAAAGCCAAGGCAAAAGTCGAATACACAAAGAATACCAAAGAACACATTACGCCGAGAAGTGGAGACAGACATGAGAAGAATGAACCAAAGTTGGAGAGAATTAGAAATGAAGGCTTAGCACAGAGTGGGTTAGAGAATGCTGGTCGGCGGCCTATGCTCCATTGGGAGTATAAGGCGTAAGTAGGTAAGTAAATACAGGGATAGGCAGCAAAGTTGGTGGTAGGTCAAAAGACAAAACATGTGATGACAACTTCTGACAGGAGATTAATCTTGATTATGTCTAGAAGAATAAGAGGTACTCTGATTGTGGCACATAGCATACTAAATACTCCAAGTCACCACAGCCCATAAAATTTAACAGAACATTTCCTCCACACTCTTCAAAACAGCCCTTGAAAAACTGCACATTCAAGAGCAGACATTCAGTAACGTCTAGACTTTTTCTTACTCGGAATGGTCATTAAGATTACTGCCTCGAACGAGGAAACCACATCTCTTTCAGTAGATAGCTTGCAGACAAGTATTAACGAACACAATTCACCTATGTATTATCATCTGACATGTAGTGCCGTGCTTCGATCATAGTTCGCTCCGATAACCGTTATTAACACCAATCTTAACGGTGTATAATTTCAGAAGGCAAAAGGAAGCGGCAACTACATTTTTATTGATAATCGATGCAGAACAGAAAGTTGTAAGCACATGAGCAACTGTAAGCAAGCGAAGCAAAGATGATGCGTATTGGAGATGGCTGGGAAGCCAACTCATTTTAAGCAAGCGTTAACTAACATTTATAGTCAGGCAAAAATGAGTGACAGACATATGATGAATAAGATACGAAGTGTACACATATGCGCTCATATAAAAAGTACTCAAGGTTAATAAGCAAATGATTAACAAGATCAAAAGATGACTCAATGTACAGGTGAATTGGCTTGGCCAGTAACTAGAATAAAGTATATGGGCTTAACATATGAACTGGTACTACATAGCCCCCTTGTAGAAAATAGCACATTTATAAAAAAATGTCTGTTTTCGAAAAATAACACTGAAGCGGTATGTGGATAACGTAAAAATGTTGGAAAAAATGGTATAATACCTGATGAATTACAGTGTCAAGTGGGGTGAGCGTATTAAACGAAAGTGTCATACTTATGTAAAAAATGTACATGAATATTGTCAAGATGCGGACAAAAATTGAAATGCTAGCATGTGATTATGAGTACATTAGTAAGCGTACGAAAAAAATTTAACATGCATTTATGTAGTGACTGTCCGAATGATAAAATAACATGTTTGTATGAGCAATTCGAAATATCGTGAAAACAGAATATAACAGAAATTGGTCTATGGTGCCTACTGAATATGACGATAAAGAACAGTGAAATATGTTCTGATAATCCGCAGTAGAGTAAATAGCGTCGATCAGCGATTAGTAGATTCGAATTTACATAACTGAAGTTTGTGTGGGATAATAAATAATCCAGCCGTAGGATGATAACTGCATCAACGGGTGATATTCATTGCTGTACTGTTAATGATAATGATCATGAAATGCGAAGTCAGTGTACGTTGTCGCTTGCGTTGAGTTATCGTTAAATATGTATTAGTAGAATGACCAGAGGAACAGGATAGTGACTGATGAAACGAGATATGCGGAGTCGTATTCCTTTTTGGTCATGAAGCCTAGAGTGGTTTGTGTAGTTAGAGGGATATGCGCTCAACCTCGTTTGTTACGAAACCGTATTAAGGCATGGTAAAAATACCAATACATATGATTATCGATGACGGCGAGTGAGACTGACTTGGATGTGACGAACAAGAGTGTATCTTTGAGAGACTAGCTCTAAACTCTATGTTCTGGTGTACAGTGCAATGGGAAGTGAAAATTAATAGCAATAATCGAATAGTATTTATGGGTAACGGATGATGTAGCATTCAGTTATACATGTGACTGAATAGATAATATGAACATAATCATTACAAATCGGCTGGTAATGCGGCGTGGAATACTTGATTTGCGTATATGTTGGAAAAAATGGTACAATACCTGATAAATTACAGTGTCAAGTGGGGTGAGCGTAGTAAACGAAAGTGTCATACTTATGTAAAAAGGTACATGAATATCGTCAAAATGAGGACAGAAATGGAAATGTTAGCATGTGATTATGAGTAAATTAGTAAGCGTACGAAAAAAATTTTTAACATGCATTTATGTCGTGACTGTCTGAATGATAAAATAACAGGTTCGTATAAGCAATTCGAAATATCGTGAAAATAGAGCAATGAATTGTTTATGGGTATGATAGCGGAATAAATCGTGGAAATAAGTGATGTAGAATATAATAGAAATTGGTCTGTAGTGCCCATTGAATATGAGGATAAAGAATAGTGAAATACGAATATATTCTGATAAGCCGCAATAGAGTAAATAGAGTGGCTTAGCGATGAATGTATTCGAATTTACATAACTGAAGTTTATGTGGGATAAAAAATAATCCAGCCGTAGGATGATGACTGCATCAACGGGTGATATTCGTTGCTGTACTGATAATGAAAATAAAATGCGAAGTCAGTGTGCGTTGTCGCTTGCGTTGAGTTATCGTTAAATATGTATTAGTAGAATGACCAGAGGAACAGGATAGTGACTGATGAAACGAGATATGCGGAGTCGTATTCCTTTTTGGTCATGAAGCCTAGAGTGGTTTGTGTAGTTAGAGGGATATGCGCTCAACCTCGTTTGTTACGAAACCGTATTAAGGCATGGTAAAAATACCAATACATATGATTATCGATGACGGCGAGTGAGACTGACTTGGATGTGACGAACAAGAGTGTATCTTTGAGAGACTAGCTCTAAACTCTATGTTCTGGCGTACAGTGCAATGGAAATAGAAAATTAATTGCGGTAATCGAATTGTGATAATCGGTAATGGATAATGCAGCATTCAGATATACATATGAATGAATAGATAATATGGACATAATCATTACTAATCGACTGGTAATGCGGCGTCGAATACTTGATTTGTGTATAAACATTAAACTAGGGATCATCGTGAAATAAAAATTGCGGAAGTTTGGTTTAGGTTGTCGCTGAAAATGTAGGAAATGACGATTGCTGCGTACCAATGAGATAATTGAACATTAGTTGCGTCGAGAACATAAGTTCCTACTGTCGGGAGTATGACTCCAAACTTATGTCTATGATAGAGTGTAATATTAGATCGAAAATGACATGAAAAAGAAAAAATTGGAACTAACTCACTTGAATCAGGAAAATTTTACGTCATTGGATAATAAAAATAATCCAGTGAGTTTCGAATATCATAACGTGTACTGTCCATATAATTATAATTTGTTCGATTAGTGATTCGACTGCGTAAATGTCATAATTTATCGTCCTTACGAACAAAAATAATAATTCCACGTTAGATGATATGACATTATTGTAATAATGAGCATATAGAGGTTATTCGAATCATAACGGAATATGTCGTCGACCGTTCCATTTTTGGTTTGTGTTCGCTCGTTGCGGTCGCCAATTATGTAGTGAGTTCGTACGCAGAGGTTGTCGATTCTTCTCCGTGTTCGTTCGGCGAGGCATCCAATTCTGTAGCGTCGTGCTCGTACGGCGAGGTACCCAATTCTGTAGCGTCGTGCTCGTACGGCGAGGCCTCCAATTCTGTAGCGTCGTGCTCGTACGGCGAGGCCTCCAATTCTGTAGTGTCGTGATCGTACGGCGAGGTATCCAATTCTGTAGCGTCGTGCTCGTTCGGCGAGGCCTCCAATTCTGTAGTGCCGCGATTCGTTAATCGTTCGTTTCGATAACCGACATAATTCTAATCTTAACGGCGCGTAAAATCAGAAGACAAAGGATAGCAGCAACTACAGTTTATTGTCGAATAACTCAGGTCAGAAAGTTAGCAACACCTGAGCGAATAATAACGAGCGAGTGAACAGGCGAATAAGCGAAGGAAGCGAACGAGGCGGAAATGACATGCAGTGGAGATGGCTGGGAAGCCAACTCGAGAGCGAGGCGAAAGATGATACGTATTGGAGATGGCTGGGAAGCCAACTCGAGAGCGAGGCGAAAGATGATACGTATTGGAGATGGCTGGGAAGCCAACTCGAGAGCGAAGCAAAAGATAATGCGTATTGGAGATGGCTGGGAAGCCAACTCATTTTAAGCAAGCGTTAACTAACATTTATAGTCAGGCAAAAATGAGTGACAGACATATGATGAATAAGATACGAAGTGTACACATATGCGCTCATATAAAAAGTACTCAAGGTTAATAAGCAAATGATTAACAAGATCAAAAGATGACTCAATGTACAGGTGAATTGGCTTGGCCAGTAACTAGAATAAAGTATATGGGCTTAACATATGAACTGGTACTACATAGCCCCCTTGTAGAAAATAGCACATTTATAAAAAAATGTCTGTTTTCGAAAAATAACACTGAAGCGGTATGTGGATAACGTAAAAATGTTGGAAAAAATGGTATAATACCTGATGAATTACAGTGTCAAGTGGGGTGAGCGTATTAAACGAAAGTGTCATACTTATGTAAAAAATGTACATGAATATTGTCAAGATGCGGACAAAAATTGAAATGCTAGCATGTGATTATGAGTACATTAGTAAGCGTACGAAAAAAATTTAACATGCATTTATGTAGTGACTGTCCGAATGATAAAATAACATGTTTGTATGAGCAATTCGAAATATCGTGAAAACAGAATATAACAGAAATTGGTCTATGGTGCCTACTGAATATGACGATAAAGAACAGTGAAATATGTTCTGATAATCCGCAGTAGAGTAAATAGCGTCGATCAGCGATTAGTAGATTCGAATTTACATAACTGAAGTTTGTGTGGGATAATAAATAATCCAGCCGTAGGATGATAACTACATCAACGGGTGATATTCATTGCTGTACTGTTAATGATGATGATCATGAAATGCGAAGTCAGTGTACGTTGTCGCTTGCGTTGAGTTATCGTTAAATATGTATTAGTAGAATGACCAGAGGAACAGGATAGTGACTGATGAAACGAGATATGCGGAGTCGTATTCCTTTTTGGTCATGAAGCCTAGAGTGGTTTGTGTAGTTAGAGGGATATGCGCTCAACCTCGTTTGTTACGAAACCGTATTAAGGCATGGTAAAAATACCAATACATATGATTATCGATGACGGCGAGTGAGACTGACTTGGATGTGACGAACAAGAGTGTATCTTTGAGAGACTAGCTCTAAACTCTATGTTCTGGTGTACAGTGCAATGGGAAGTGAAAATTAATAGCAATAATCGAATAGTATTTATGGGTAACGGATGATGTAGCATTCAGATATACATATGAATGAATAGATAATATGGACATAATCATTACTAATCGACTGGTAATGCGGCGTCGAATACTTGATTTGTGTATAACATTAAACTAGGGATCATCGTGAAATAAAAATTGCGGAAGTTTGGTTTAGGTTGTCGCTGAAAATGTAGGAAATGACGATTGCTGCGTACCAATGAGATAATTGAACATTAGTTGCGTCGAGAACATAAGTTCCTACTGTCGGGAGTATGACTCCAAACTTATGTCTATGATAGAGTGTAATATTAGATCGAAAATGACATGAAAAAGAAAAAATTGGAACTAACTCACTTGAATCAGGAAAATTTTACGTCATTGGATAATAAAAATAATCCAGTGAGTTTCGAATATCATAACGTGTACTGTCCATATAATTATAATTTGTTCGATTAGTGATTCGACTGCGTAAATGTCATAATTTATCGTCCTTACGAACAAAAATAATAATTCCACGTTAGATGATATGACATTATTGTAATAATGAGCATATAGAGGTTATTCGAATCATAACGGAATATGTCGTCGACCGTTCCATTTTTGGTTTGTGTTCGCTCGTTGCGGTCGCCAATTATGTAGTGAGTTCGTACGCAGAGGTTGTCGATTCTTCTCCGTGTTCGTTCGGCGAGGCATCCAATTCTGTAGCGTCGTGCTCGTACGGCGAGGTACCCAATTCTGTAGCGTCGTGCTCGTACGGCGAGGCCTCCAATTCTGTAGCGTCGTGCTCGTACGGCGAGGCCTCCAATTCTGTAGTGTCGTGATCGTACGGCGAGGTATCCAATTCTGTAGCGTCGTGCTCGTTCGGCGAGGCCTCCAATTCTGTAGTGCCGCGATTCGTTAATCGTTCGTTTCGATAACCGACATAATTCTAATCTTAACGGCGCGTAAAATCAGAAGACAAAGGATAGCAGCAACTACAGTTTATTGTCGAATAACTCAGGTCAGAAAGTTAGCAACACCTGAGCGAATAATAACGAGCGAGTGAACAGGCGAATAAGCGAAGGAAGCGAACGAGGCGGAAATGACATGCAGTGGAGATGGCTGGGAAGCCAACTCGAGAGCGAGGCGAAAGATGATACGTATTGGAGATGGCTGGGAAGCCAACTCGAGAGCGAGGCGAAAGATGATACGTATTGGAGATGGCTGGGAAGCCAACTCGAGAGCGAAGCGAAAGATAATGCGTATTGGAGATGGCTGGGAAGCCAACTCGAGAGTGATGCAAAAATATTGCGTATTGGAGATTGGCTGTGAAGCCAACTCATTTTAAGCAAGCGTTAACTAACATTTATAGTCAGGCAAAAATGAGTGACAGACATATGATGAATAAGATACGAAGTGTACACATATGCGCTCATATAAAAAGTACTCAAGGTTAATAAGCAAATGATTAACAAGATCAAAAGATGACTCAATGTACAGGTGAATTGGCTTGGCCAGTAACTAGAATAAAGTATATGGGCTTAACATATGAACTGGTACTACAGACACCTAAACTAGCTCTACTTAACACATGTCTTGTAAAGACGCCACAAGTATTGTAGTTTGACAACACCTTACCAGCAACAACTTCTATAATTGAGTCGCACCCACCAAGTGAAATCAAAAGTCAGAAGCAAGAAAGTTCGAAGATATATTTCATAGATTATCAGTATATCGAAAAGTGACTGATCTAAACTGGCTAGTGATCGCAGGAGAAGTTCAGTATGGCGTTCCTATTCGAGATCTGGTACGGATGCACGACCGAGCGCCTTCAGCTAGGTGAGTCCATTAGAAATTATGTGGTCAGCATCCAATGTCGAACATATACAGAGCTATTGCTTTGGGGGATTTATTTACCGCTACACTCGCGACTTATTTTCCATCATGCCTACCACAAATCAGTAACTTCGTCCCACTCCATTTCAAATGATCTCCATCTACCCCTTGGTCTTCTCATACAGTCTGCATTGCAAATTAATTTATATCTTTATATACCTCTTGAGAAAATCATCTTCTCATTGGACCTGAATTTTCTCATTACATTTTCATATTAAACCCTTGCTGTTTTCAGAAAATGTGCTACCCAGAGACAAACTCACTCGTCCAGATTACATGATGTACAAACTGTAACATTAGTAATATGATATAATAGAAACGATCATTGATCGGAAAAAATATTGATCGATTGTTGGTTGAAAAAGGACTCTAAATTAAGCAGTTGCAGTTAGTCTGAAGCTAATCGAGAAAAGAATTTACGTGTATCTCTTTGAGGGATTTACTACAAAGATGATTCCAACCAAATGATCCATTTGCATACTTCAAAACTCGCGAATAACTACCAAACTAGCTAAAACTACTACAGTCAAATGAACAGACTAGAACTCATCGAACGATACGGTGGAAATTGGGTCGTGTCGAAAAAGCGAGTGAAAATAAACCAGTAAGTTTACACGAACTTGTCTCAAAAGTATTGGACTTTGTTTTTAGCCTTGCCGGTTTTTCAAAATAGACGGTGTGTCTCACTCGATACTAGTAATTCCTGTTTATTTGTGCCTTGAAGTGAAATAGATACTCTGTGGCTACTGTCAGTGCCTTAAATATAAAATTTTGAATTCATCATACTCCCATTATTTCCGTCTTCCTGCCCAGGTTCTCATTAATTCCGTCCTAAGTAATCGTGCCTTATGTTTCGCGTAACGTGTATAGAATTTTAGCGAAAACATCCAGTTTTTTTGGCCTTCGTCCCCTGCCCTGAGGAGCGATCAATGCTACTTCCGGAACCCTGTGCACATCCTAAAAATACTTATATTTCCCTAGACGTCGCTTAGGTTTCCTCACAGTTCGCGTACTTTCCTGAAGCGCCTTTTGTCAACTTCATCACTTTTCTCGGCACAAAAAATTCAAGATGGGAGAGTGTTGTCGACCTCTAACCATACTTGGTTAGCAACATTATGAAAATAGAGTTCATCACTGACTAAATATAGTCATATATGCCCGTTGTTTTCGGGAATTAATTATACACCTCATTAGCGGCATACTAGACGGGAGAGGTTTATATATAGGGGTCGAGATAAAGTGTTTTATAATACTATATGCTGTTAATTATGCAACAATAACCTACAATTTAGGAGGTAGCTCCCCTGAAGCTGTCTCTTGAAAACACGATACAAGAAAAAATAAACGGGTTTGTTATGAAAGTGAAGGGCGGTGTTGGTGCCATCCTAAATTGTGACCTTTTTAAAATAAAACCATTGTTGTTTACATTCGTTAACAATACATAGCTTAGTATAGTTTCCACTTCAGTGTCATATTTCAACTCACACTTTTCTCTTCTAGATTTCCACACTCCTCATCCCCATCTCATAAGAAAGTTACAGACCACAAATAAGCCCATCAGGGGCTTGGTTTTCGAAAAAAGCATATACAATGGTCAAACCAAAATTTGATTCCTCTAGTTTAGCTATTAAAACAGGCGGTATCCGGTTTCAGAAGACAAAAGGTCAGCATATACTGAAAAATCCCCTCGTTATTAACACAATGGTGGAAAAGTCTGGTATCAAGTCCACAGACTCCTTGCTGGAAATTGGTTCTGGAACTGGTAATCTCACTGTCAAGTTGTTAGAAAAGGGAAGGAAAGTGTACGCGTTCGAAATAGATCCAAGAATGGTTTCAGAATTGCAAAAGCGTGTGCAAACCTCGTAAGTTTCTGTACGTGATTCCTATAATCATGCGACAGCCAATAAGCTGTTTAATAGTTTTTATCGTACATAACTAGGTATTGGATGTTATTAGTATTATTAATTCGTCAACCAGTTACATATTCGTATAATTGGCTTTGAACTTTACAATAAGTGTGTGGACTGTGGATACCATCCAGTTGCCGAAATGGACGTTGGTGAGACGGGCTTCGAGCCTGTGGCTTCCGCAATCTAGTGGTATTGATAGCCCTCACACTTGGGGTATGGCTCAAAGTCAAGTAGTTAGCGAGACTGAGGGTCTCCATTCGGACTTTATTTATTTATTTGAACACAAATATTGGAACAAAGGGGCACCGAATACATATGCCCCACACAAGTCACTCGATCTATGTATGGGCTATGATACTGCTTGGGTGCCCAAGCCAAAGCAGGTGTTTTTCTTGAGGGCCACACCCGGAGCCTTTGACCTAAAGGTCTGATCCACAAGGCAGCGGAGCAACGTCAGGAGATGCAGTCCCGTGGTGGCTGGTGACCAACAATCGGTTCATATGTCATTTGTTCCTTCAGGATCATGGAGCCCATGTGCACCATTGGTTTGAGATCAAGGTTTTCCAACTCCTCTAGGTAGACCCTCCGTTTCCACCAACCCGGTTAAAGCTCCGGACATTCGCTTTTTGTCCTCTCAACTTCGTGCACAACAGCCCCACCACGAGAAGGCAGTGAGTAGGACTTCCATGGCAGTGGCTGTATACACGTGGCCATGTGAGAGCATTTTGAAAGGGAGATCTGACTCTTCCCGCCCTCGATCTTACCATGGCATTTGGGGGCCCCCTAACTTTATAGTAGTAACAAATGATCATCTCGACTCCTTTTAAGTGTCGGTGTAATATTTACTCGTTCAATATTGTACTTACCGTCTCTTACTAATACCCCCACCCTTGTGTTCGTGTTTAAGTTATCGGTTCTGTGGCTGTTGTACAGTAATATATCGAAGTTTTAGACAGTCAACTCTACATAGCAAGACAGGTCTCATGGCAACACTATTATCTTTAATATGTCACCACTTTCTTGAGAATGATGATTCACATTTGATGTGTTTTGAATACGTATGAATACATGTAGTATAGTCCCTCAGTTAACTCAACGTGTACATAAACCTGATGATGTAAGTTTGAAAACTGATAAAGGTAACGGTGTATCAATTGTTAGTCAAATTAACGGACCATTATGGTGTGTTAGTTACTGGAGCTGTAGCTAATAAACATTTACATTTCTCATGAGTCATTTATCTGAATTATCACCACTATGAGCGAATACGCATTTCTAGTCTACACAATTATTCACACAACACTGTTACTGGATATGAGCAACCCTTCAGAGATATTGACGATTAAAACGAACATTCTCAAACAAAGGTTGTAAGCACTAAAAGGAGGCGAATCTAATTATCTCACTTTGTTTCTAAATAGTTGTACCAGGCGTCAGATTCAATAACAGCTTCCGAAAGTAACCATTCAGTGATAGTATCATTTGGACACAACAGAGTAATCATCTGAGATCTACAATTGAGCGAGTCGAAGATTTGGATGTAAAAAAATTACAAAGCACATGGGAATAGAACAAGGGAGGATTTTACAGTGATATAAAATACATTTGTTTACAGTACAATATAGTCTAATTGATTAATATACAAAGTAGGTCACTACCCCCATTAGTTTCTGTCTCTAAAGTCCCTAGAATTTTTCTTCCACTTAAGGATTCTCTATATTGTTATTGATATACCGATCTCATTGTTTGACAGTTTTGTGGGAACCACACAGGGAAGCTGCCAGTTTAATATTTTGCACTCGAAATTACATTTTTATAAATAGATTTGATCATAACCGATACACAGTAATTTAGAAAGAAGTAGTTTCAGTCAAAATTTCTTGTGTGATCAGGTTGCTTTTCTGTTTCATTATAACTGATCAAGGCTGACAAGTAGTAACAATACAATGCTCATATTGCACAGTTTTTCATTTGTTCAAAACCAGATACCTAGATTATTTGGCTCTGTTGTTCACTTCGTTTTTCTCTAGTTCTGTTTGCTTTTACCTTATGCCTAAAATTTACGCGTTCACGAAGTCGCTTGAGGCGTTATCTGTCCAAATTATCTATTATTTGCGTCAAAAATAATATAAGTAATTACTCCTAAAACGGTAAGCAGTCTGACCTATTATCCATCTATTTAAAACAATCATTTGTAATCTTAGTAACTATCAGTGTTAGGTGAATGTATTGCTACGTTTCATCATTTTTTAACTCCTACACTGAAAGTACGCATTGCAGAAACGTTTTAAGCCAGTGCTTTTCATGAAATGTTT
This sequence comes from Schistosoma mansoni, assembly GCF_000237925.1. Taxonomy (NCBI): domain Eukaryota; kingdom Metazoa; phylum Platyhelminthes; class Trematoda; order Strigeidida; family Schistosomatidae; genus Schistosoma; species Schistosoma mansoni. Next base: position 3,578,000 of record NW_017386025.1, on the reverse strand, counting down.
GTCAGACTACATCGAACCAAACTAGAAATTCTCGTTGGCGATGCAATCAAGGCAAAATCATGGCCCAAGTTCGATCTCTGCATAGCGAACCTGCCGTATAAGATCTCTTCGCCATTCATCCAAAGACTGATTAGTGCAGGTCATGGTTTTAGAGCAGCGGTTGTTATGCTTCAGAAAGAATTCGCTGACCGTCTTACGGCTAAATCTGGAGATAAATTATACTGTCGTCTGTCAGCATCTGCTCAGTTTCACTTCAAAATTGAACAGTTGATGAAAGTATGTTTTTAAATCTTATAATCGCTATTTATAATGATTTTTGATGACTATTATTCAGTTGTTATTATGGCGTTAACGTTTTTCACTTTTTCTTCATACATGTTAAGTGGAAAATTATCCTTTATACTACAGGCCCGTAAATAATCCTCATCCCACCACTCTTCTTTAGCCTCGCGGTCATTACGCAACCTGTTGGTACTTGAAATCTCGGATCACTTTTTGATGTAATATATGTTCTCTTATAGGCTCATATATCTGCCAAACAACTATAAATACGAATGTACAGCTTAAGTAAATCATTTTATCGAGCAGAAAATTTTCTTTAACGACAATGACATACTTTAGTCATCAGAACGATAAGATTTCGGTGGATGGATCTCTGGACTAGTTCTGACTCCAAAATGAAAATCTATAATTAGTTTATACTGCTTAAAGATCCGGATATTCTTGAGCAAGCTGCCGCCAGACGCATCCGGTTTTTAATAGGCGTAGGTGCTTTTAGAAACATAGGAGTATCGAAATGAATTTTAAAAGTGTTATTTATAGGCAATTTAGCGAGTACATCCCAGCCCCAAGTAACATTACTGATTCTTTTCATCCCACTTAAATTGACTTATCTAAAAAACGAAGAATTTTTCGCTACTGAAAGGCTATTCAAAAGTTACTAATGCTGAAAATTTTTGGAAACTTAAAAATTATAATGGGTGTGAATATTGCTTAAAATCAGATAAGTATAACTGGTAAATTAGGAGGCAAGTTGATTGCGTTTGTACTAACTATATAAATAGAACGAAATATCTCGCCTACTAGGAGTTTCAAAAGCTTAATATTTTGAATACCTCCCTAAAGGGTACTTCTAATTAATTTTCACATACTTAGGCATAAGTTTTTCGTTAGTAAAACAGTAGTTATGTATTGACATAGCTGCTCACTCATGAATTTTTTTAATGTTTGATCAACGTGTGGCACATACCTCGTAACTCCACTTATCAGTAGTTATAAATATTTAGATTACTGTAAATGTTGTCCAAAGACCACTAAACCCTTTCAAGAATTGCATGGAGGGTTATCTAATGTCATTATTTACTGTCAACAGACATGACGTCCTACCATACATTCGTGCTTCTGATCTTCTCAGATTTCATCATCTCATAATGGTGATTTAGACGTGAAGAGTAAATGATGATAGTTTGGGTCTAGTGCTCGAAGGGAGTTCTTTTTTTTTACTTACATTAGTATCATTAACTACATTTCGGCTAAATTTCCCATTTATATTTTTGAAATATCGCTCTGGTAATAATTAGCAAAATCAAATCACTTAATGTGTAAGGAAAAAGGTAAGCGAGAAATTATCAAGTGTATATCTATATTCTTTCCCACACCGGACTAGAGTATAATCCATTATTTTAATGCATACTGTTAAGTCAGTATTAGTTGTGACTAAGTTTATCAGCAATTAAGTTTAAACTGTTAGGCACACTAGGAAGCTAAACTGTGCACCTGGAATAATTTATCATTCGAATACTCGTAGGCTTTAGAAAACAGCAACATGACATACGGAAATGTTAGGAATTAACACCGTATATGCAGACCTTTACCATCATTTCAGTTTTATATGTCAGAGCGTACACCATTTTAAATTGTTTAACCCTAACATATATTATTCGTTCATTGTAAGTATCGTCAGATATCACAAGCAAGCCACTAACTAAACTTCTTACAATTTATTTTAAATATTAGATCAATAGAAACAGTTTTCGTCCCCCACCACGTGTTGATTCAGCTGTTGTTCGGATTGAGCCCAGGCATCCATTACCGCCTGTAATGCATTCAGAATGGGATGGACTACTGCGTCTTGTGTTTGCTCGCAAAAACAAAACGATCGGAGCTAACTTTAGCGGCAAATCGATAGCTTCTCATTTACGTAAAATTTACATGGAGACTTGTTGCACAAAAGGATTGTCACCAACTCCAGAGGCTATTGCCTGTGAGTCTACTGGTGTTTCAGCAATGGAGGAGAAAATAACAAACATACTTCGAGACTCAGGTTTTGAAAAAAAGCGTGCCCGTGCTTTAGACGAGGATGACTTTCTTAGATTATTATTGGCCTTTAAAAAAGAAAATATAAATTTTGGTTGATCTTTGTGTAATCTTATTATGTAAAGAATTGAGAGGCATGGTACATTGTATATAGTTGAGTATATCTGGGCCATAAAAAATTGTACTAAAGTATGATAAAAACGATTTCTTCTGTGGTTTACGAAGATTATTTCCATTTCCGTTCCCATGACTAAACGATGGAGAATTCATCAGAATGGAAAACAAATTTATCTTAGTAGCCCCTTTTAAACAGTCTTTACAAATCAGAACTCGTTAAAGTACCATGCAGATACCTTTTTGATTGACTCACATTCTCTACTCGCACATTAAATCCAGTTTCAGCAGCTAAATATGTTTGGCGTTTTAAAGGCTGATATAAGAGCTGTGAAGAAATATTATCTTCGAAGTCGCTCAAACAGAAATTAATTGGTGGAAAGTAACGAATACACATCACCGTCTAGCAGTTACCACAGCATTATTCGGCTAGACATTATACAACCAACTACCACCTAGAATTTAATCGATAACAGTCTTGCTGTTAGACTTGATGTTACCCCAGCACTCGGAAGTTAAAGTCAAGTAATTATGTTGTTCTTTGTTATCGTCCTTAAATTAAAACATCGATTTATGATTAAAAGCGTGTTTTTAATAAGGTTGGATTCAAAACGGTTTTGAAGTTAAAAGCTTTCAAATACAGTTAGTAGGGTTATTCTAGGTATAAAAATTTTGGGGCCTCAGCCATTAACAATAATCTCAGAGCGAGGTTAGGGGAATTCGTGGACGATATTTTCGGAGGATAATATAGAAGAGAAATACTAAAGGTTGTGTTTGAAAGTAGGGATTCCAAGCTATCCGACTTGTAATTGATACTTTGGAGTACGGGAAATACTGAGTGTGCTAGGGAACTGCCAGAAACAGAACTTCACAAGACGATGTAGTTATGGAACAATAAGACAGTCAATGAAGTGTCTAAACTCCAAACATAGTTGTGGCATTTTTCTCTAAGAATATCAACGTGCATGTTTCTTTAGACTCAAAGATTTAAGCTCCTGAACCGGTAAATCGGTTACCACATTTCCTTGCGCTCATTAAGCATACGGCAACTAAAAGGAGTGACTAATCGCATAGCAGAAATATCATATGTCACTCAAGCAGCATAGAACAGTCATTTTAGACTAAATATATCGGCAGGGTCAAACTAATGCTATGTGTTTACCCTTATAAAAAGCCTTTAAGCAACAAAAAAACAGTTTTATGTGAACTATTTACAATATACTTACAAAGTTAGTACGATCAGTAGAGTATGTACATTTAAGCTACACAAAGCGTTGCCTTGTGGACAGGAGTGGATCAACCAATCGTTCGTGACTTATTGTACGACGCTCTTTAACAAGCTTTAATCGAAGGTTATCTGCTTGACGTTTTACTTGTCGTAAAATGGATCGCTTGTAATGACTGTAAGTGGTCCGGGAACCAGAATGTGATGTAGATAAAGAGCAAGTTTCATTGGTTACAACAGTATTAGAAAATTTCGAAGTCATATTTTTTGTTTTAGGGGCCATATTTTCGAAGGCGTGCAAGCTCATAACAGTATCTGTCGTGATTGTAATTTCTCCACTTGACTTGGCACTGGACAATGTTTCCGATCTTCTTAATGGAGCATGAAACGCTTCAGTTGTCCATTTCAACTCGTCTTTAACTTCGTGGCGGTCAGTATGACGAGATACTAGGAAACCAAAAGTGATGTATTATGTATTTGATTCTATTCAATCACAACATCCATTATTAAAGAGAATAATTAAGCAAATATTAAAAACTGGAAATTTTCACTAGTGTGACTACTTTAGGACTTAAACTATTCATACTGTCAAATAATGATTGAGTTTTGACTAAAGTCATGTTGTTTGAAATGAATTTGCAGCTGAAAATGATGAACACAATATGGAATTAATCGACATTTAAAGAATGAGAATACATATAGGACGCAATAAAGATTTGTGCACGGTTCCTAATCCGACTTAGTGATATTTTACAATTCTTAATTAACTATGGACATCAGTATGCATAAGTCTTGGACAGAAATCATAAGCCTGAATAATTTGCAACTTCCTAAACAGTGGACTGTGATTAAAGACTGTATAAAAAGTATCACCCAAAATGTGTATCTAACTACCTATTTTTATCCTTGGCTTCAACATCAACTACCTAGAAACATCTCACACAATCACCAAAGTGAAGATAAGCATGATTAAAGCAAGCTTGGTGTAAACAGAATATTAGTATATCAGAAAAAATGACTGCGGAAAACAATAAAGTAATCAGTAGAAAGAATATCTGATGATCAACCAAGTGTGATGTTCCAATAATTCGTTAATTAGCCAAGAGCTGTTGAAAATAACGCAAAACAGATTGTTATACAAGAGACGTGTGTAGTAATTTAATGTATGATTGTCCAAAATCCATAAGTTAAAATAAAAGGATTGGATATAAATTCAAAGGCCTTGGAATGTGGAACGATAATAAGTGGTGTGCTTGTTATAGTCCATGCATTTTACTTATTAGTTGTAATAAGAAAAATACTATATAATAAATACACCAGCTGAAATGCATAGTTGTTTGCATACATTTAGAAGCTCCAGTCTTAGTATTTTACATTAAAGCCAGTGATAATACATAGAATGATGTCATGCAGAAGATTATAAAGCAGAATGCTTAGTCATTACACGCAAATTTTATCGTTTCACAATAATCAATTCACTACAAAAATAAAACTTGAATTGGTTAAGTTTAAGTATAGTGCTAAATTTGTGAGGTTCGAGAAAGCAACTTCAAGACTATGAAGCATTTGTCAATCTAGGATAATATTTATCGAACCATATCAAACCAGGATGTTACTTATGAACCGAACAATGACCAATTTTCTTGGGGAAAACATCGCTAGGTTGTACTATAATTCATCGATATTTGTTGTTTGATGACTGACCAAAATGGACCAAGATCGTGAGGTCATCCGACAGTATTTCTTTTCACGTTTGATTTTTAAAGCAGCAATTTACAATAGAATCTGACAAGTATGCAACGTAACTAATTCAGATATTCCTTATATTACTTCTGTTAGACTATGATCGGCTGGCTATGAAAACCTGAATTTCAGCCAACATATGGATAACTTTTCAAGAATAACCAATGAGTAACCTAATTTTAATTAATTCGGGTAACTAGCCTCATTATAAATTGATATGATTTCTAAGAATTGGGCCTGACAGTCAAGTCATAATTAATTGGGTACGGAGTAACCTACAAACTGATTTCCTTAAATCGCCTAAGAAATTTTGTTGTGCCTATTTTGGCAATATTCTGTATATAAGCATGTTATCTTACTAAACAGAAAACATCTTCCTTAGGCTGGTAGTCTTGTCTTTAAAGTGAAGTCAATCGACTGCTTACGTCAATAATTTGGTTACAACTGTCATATTGCATCATTGCATATAATCCATTAATCAGCATCATTTTCTTTCATTTTAGAAATCGGATATCCGTTCATTAAACCATTAAAATACTAATCTTCAACATAAATAAACGTACATACTAGGTTATTTATCTTGAAAAGGCTTGAAGAATTTATTATTTTAGGAATAACCAAGACTAGGTCAAATAACAAGTATAAATCTGGAAAAAAGGACAAGGACTAGTGCATAAAAAAAGTAGACTTACTTTCTGAAACTTTGAGAAACTTTATATTCTCTGACACAATACTTGTTCGGGCATTTAATCATGCTAATAAACCTTGGAAAAGAAAAAAGGCAGTGTTCTATCAGGACAGTATATGCCATGAGAACACGCCGACCAAGGACGAAGCTTACACAACAATTACAATATGAAAATCAAAACAAAAACCAATTAATTGAAACAATAACTGTTTACAGGCAGGATATTCACACTCACCGGTTGAGTCATGTTTAAAAGATAGGATATTCAATGGTAGGAAATAGTGTATGCACTAATAAGTACTATAATAATATAATTCCACCTTTACCTCTTTATTTTGACAAAAAATTAACTCGTTTCCCACCATACATTTGACACTTGTAACAGGTAAACATATTCCATTTCTCATGCATGAAGCACAAGTGAGGAAATCCATTTCGAGGTTACCATGTGTTCCAGAGTAACAATTTGCCAAATGGCTAAATTTTTGGCTTGAAGTGGAAACACAGTCTAAACAAAATCTGGAAAGGAAATTTTAAAAATTACAAGGTACTGTTCGGTAAAGCGATCGAATTTCTGTTACTCAAAGTTAAGAATGGTCATGCGGTTATCTAATATCACGCATCAATGTACGAGAATAAGTTAAATCATTCACCGGATACTTGGATATGAGCTACATTCTAAGTATGTGGACTAATAATACTACTCGGTTTCCCAGACTGAAGTAGGTGATCTGGGGCTCAAAATTGGCTGGAAGTCGAGTCTTAACTTCTAAACCACTCCCCCACATTAATGTACAGAACCTACGCATGAGACTTTACAGGGCAGACGAAACAAAACGAAAATGTGAACAGCAGTTGTTAGCAGTTTCATCCTACGTGACTCAACAATAGCAAGATGTTTGGTGTTAGTGAGACGGTATGTTTGATATCAGTACGTTCCTTAACTACTTACTAAGAAGCCCTGAGAGTGGTTTTCTAGAAAGCATTGCAATAGCAACTTTACGTCACGAGTTGTATAGTCGATGGACATTAGCAAAAATGACAAACCTTAAGGATGGATGCATAGCCCTGGTTAGGGCTGTACTGTTCGAACAAGTAAGCCAAACCGAAAGTTCCCCTTCACTAGATCAGAATGAGGATGGTGGTCCAGTTTTAGCACTTAGATTGACTGGAATCCTAGCTAAAATCTGGTGTCTAGGCGTAGTCCCATCTGACTGGTCTCGATCTCTGGTCGTTTCAGTTTATAAGGAAGGACAAAAACCCCCTTGTACCAATCACAGAGGGATCGGTATGACTAATTTAGTATCTGAAATACCAGCTTCAATAATCTTCCAACTCCTACCTAGGGATCGTGAAAGGCGAACCCGAGACAATCAGGCTGACCTCAGACCTGGACGTAGTCGTATTCACTAAATATTTGCTCTTCATCAGTTTTTACAACCTGCTGATGTCCAACCACAATTATTTTCTTTATCTTGAGACAGCGTTTGACTCAGTTGAACGAGAAGTTCTGTAGCCGTGATTGTCAATGAAAGGAGTGTCAAAAGAGTAAATTAGCCTCGTGAAGGCTAGCTTCGAAAAAAACTACTGGTCGCGTCAGACCTTATGCCTAATTTTCAGCCTCAGGGAAGTTTAATTTCACCATTTTTTTTATTTAACTTTATTAAAGACATTTGTTCAGAGACAATGCTCTCACTATCTGGATTTCCATGGGTTGATCTCCTACCAGGAGATTTACTTGCTAACTTGGAATACGCAAATTATATAGTCCTGTTTGGTGAAGACGCTGATAAAATGCAGTTTTTTCACAGCCTTACATGACGATGCTAGCATGTTTAGGATGTAACCTTCGACCTTCAAATACAAAATGTTTCTTCGGAACTAGCCTGGGTCAACGCATGGATTGACGGTAAAAATTGAGATTGAGTGCATCAACCATTTCAGTTACCTAAGGAGCCTCATCAGTCCAAATGGGCTAGTGTCTTATGAACTCTCAGTACAGATTCAGAAAGTTCAACAGTCTCTTGCTAGCTTGCGTCACTTGTGGCGTAGACAAGATATCCGTTTACCAATCAACGGACGGGTTAACTGAGCAGCAATTCTCTCCGTTCTAATTAATGGCTGTGAAATGTGGGTTTTAAACGGAGAATATTTGTAGGTTAATAATATTCAGTTATAGGTGTCTTTGGATTATTGCTTGCGTATTTGGAACCATAGAGTTAGGAGTTCCAAGGTTAGGAGACGAATACTAGGTAAATATAGTGGACCGATAGACGTTGTAGTGGATTCTTATCAACTGAGATTATTAGAACATGTATTAAATATGGCCATCCACCGAATACCTCAGGACGCAATGATGGAAGGTGTAAAAGTAGATTGGGGGAAAGACATGGGCGGCTAAATCAGGATGCGGCATCAGTCTATGAAGTCAGTGACAATCGAATTAGGTCATACTAATGACGGATGTAGACCACGTGGTTGGTGTAGGCATGATTTTCGTAACAAATGGATAAACTAGAAAACATGACTTAACATCATTCGTTCTTAATGACACAAGAGCATTGGCTCCCCTTAAAACCTGAGTCCTGAAGCCTCTTTAGACCTCTTTGTTTTATTTTTCATACCTGACTTTTTACTATTAATACTTCCACTACACTAGAACAGGTCACATACCAAAACCACACGGCAGACAATAAATGAAAACGAGGCATAATAGTAGAGTGAGCAGTTTATTCACTTTATTAACGTCACAGTTTACAGGTTAGACGGGTTGGTGAAGACAAATATCTGCACTCATGTTTTCAGTACATGATAATCTGGGTCAACAAATAAAGCCTCCAAATTATTTCTGTTTATTCACTTGTATGAAGACCAAACTGAGTTTATGTATCATATGCATTGAAAATTGAATCAGGCATTGCAGAGCATAACTCAGATAACTACTCAACGGAGTACGAAGTTCTGCATCAAAACCATGACAGCAATAAGATTTTTATCATGGATTCCGAGCTAAACAGACAGCAGTGTTATGCTGAAGTGTACTTTCAAAGTAAACCACAAAGTGATGTTTCACAGTTTCGAAGAAACTTAGGTAAGCCATGATTTTTAAGAGCATTTGTAAGAATTTAGAACTCACTACTTAGTAGAGAATTTTGTGATAGCTAAAAGTAGCTTTAGTCGGTCATATGTATGTGAGGAGGATTAATAAATCTTAGACATTGTAGTCATCTATCAAGTCACTGCATTAACTCTCTCCCTCCGAGCAACATGAGAATACCAAAGTATCCAGTAGTTACCCAAATGAATGGTAATGACTTCGTAAGCACATCTCAGTACTTATATAAAGCTACGAGTTGTCGCTCTACTATTGCATATATTAACAAAAGTTCAAGTATCAGCTGAGTATCAGTAATGGGAGTTTAGATAATTTCTATTACAAGATTGCTTGCATGAGAGGTGCAACACTGTAGACTATTTCACACGTATACTGAATAAATTGAAGGGAAATTTTGTAACAACTTAAAATCTATCCAAAAACTTTTACCAAAAACAAACTTTGTTAGTGATTGAGTCAAAATAAAAGTCTTTTTTAAACTGAACACGAACTAATTTTCCATTAGAACTTAATTGTAATATTTCCATTAAATTTTCCCCGGCTAATCAAAATTGTTGGTCTATGAATTTAAATATCAAACGTGGGATTCCCCGTCTATTGATTCAACCTCACTCAACAAATTATTGGCATATGAGACTACTTTAACAAATGCATCGTAGGCGGGTGGAATTTTACAGATAACAAATACATGTATCTCTGAAATTCAACTTCAATACACTTAAAAACTCACACAGATACCGATTTCAGCCTTTGGTTAATTTGCGTCTAGCTTGGAGGTAGGTTGTGTGTCTGGGAACTATGAAGAGCAGTGTGCGTGAGTAACTGGAGGAAAAGAGAACAAACAAAAGTGAGTCGACAACTCAGTAAAGACAGAACACACTGACATTCATTAGTGAAGGTAATAGACAATTAGCTATAACACAAGAGTAAAATTAATACAATATAATCTAATATGACAGTGTGAAGTTTCAAATATGTTCTGTCTAAGTAAGAGTAAGCTAATCCATATTGGATACGGTAATGGACACCGATGTACCATTAATAGGATAGTACTCCAATAAATAGATCAACAAAAAGACCTAGGAGTAATTCAAAGTCATGATTCAAAGATTCAGTACTGTAATGAAGCAGCCGATAAGGTTTATCAATTGTTAAGATCATTTTATAGAGCTTTTAAATGCTTTGACAAAGATATGTTTCGGGTCTCCAACCCCATCCTAGTATACTGCATCAAGATTTCTAGTGTCTTATTAAAAGCGCTGACGTACTTGAGCTTGTTGCGTGAACAGCAACAAAGCTCATCATGAGCCTTTCCTAATTCTTTCAAGACGTGGGAACAAACTGATTAAATCTTTCATCTCACTCGTAAAATACGGGATGATTCTTGCTAACAGGGTGACCGATTTCCGAATTTCAGGGAGACCCTGCGGTTTTCCACAAAGTCATGCGGAAACTAATAGTTTTCCCCAAATTCTATGAAGATTTTTGGGGTTTCTGTTTCATTTCCCCGAGATTTTTTATTACAGCTTACCCAAATGGGGTTTAAACCCACAATCAAGAGGTTGATAGGCATGTCTTCATGTCGGAAGTTCGCATTTTACACAGTGGCTTTTGTGTCAACATTTTTGATTTTTTTTTGCTTTATCCAGAGCATATCATATTCGAGGCCATCAGGAGAAATTTCAAAACTGTAATCCATCGAACTCAGAGTGGGAATTCGTTCCTCTCGAGTGCTCAGCGACTGGGAAATTTTAACCTAACACGTAATATGAGCCTCATTGTTAAGTGCTTCGAAGTAAAAACTGAAACTTTACCGAAACATATCGTAGGGATTAATATAAGTTAACTGACCCATCTAAGCCAAACCCTCGTTCAAAAGCCGCTCCCTAACAATATCCAATATCCGAATCTTTGGGATTTTATAGAACAAACCATTGAAGTCCCAGGTTCTTGTTGATTGGCTTAAAGTGATGACCCCGTATTTTTCATTCCATAACAATAACCGTTATGTCAAATTTTCATCCTCTACTTTTTCCCTTCCTCTCTTATATTGGTAGTGGTAAATTATTCTCCAATATGAATAGTTCTGTAAGTCTTCGATAAAGAAGCTGAACTCATTGGTTTCCTGGACATAATGAGGCTGAAGGCGCTCAGTAAAGCATTCTCACCAGATCACTAATGGATTCGGGGTGATAGGCATCACTCTCAACAACTAGTCAGTTTACTTTACCTACTTCTCAACATACTGACCACTTAACAAATTCGTCATTGAACTCGTCTATTCCTGACTTATAGTGTGACTGTGTCTGAGATCCTCGATCATAGATATGTTACAGACAATAGAATTGTCATGTCCTAAATATCCATTACGGACTTTAAGGCTAGGATTGACAAAGCAAGGATGGTGTAGCGCCAGTGAAATGTCACTGAACCCTAGCCAAATCATCCGGCAGTTGGGTCACTAAATACTGAACAGATCATCGGTTCTCGTCAAGGTCAAGGACAATCAACGCGCATCAGTTAATCATACGCCATGGACTGGCCCATGCGGCAGTGGTTCTACTTCGCTTGTAACTGTTTTAACAAATATATTCCTGTAATAACATCCCTTGTGTTATACAGTCTTCAGAGCATCCATGGTCCCTTGATACGTCGATGGGGCAGTCCGCGTAAGGTGCTGGTCGCGAGGTGTGACTTCAAAGTTAGCTTGTTCGTTATACCGTTACCGTCTTACTCGAGTAGGCCTCCAATCATTCGACATAGACCATCAACGTTGATTGTCTACGCTGGTATTCCTACAATTGAAGAACACATAAAACTAAAAACAACTATCAATCAATATGAAAGTCAAAATCTTCAATATCAATGTCAAGGAAGTTCTTCTGTACGGAGCCGAAATTTGCAGAACTACTACAAAAATCATCAAAAATGTACAAGTATTTATAAACGAGTGTCTACACCAAATACTCAATTTCCGTTGACAATCAGCAACAGCTCGCTGTGGGAGAGGACAAACCGGCTTCCAGCTGAAGAGGAAATCAGAAAAAGACGTCGGAAATGGACAGGATATACGTTGCGGAAATCACTAAAGTGCACCACGAGGCGAGTGCTAACTTGGAATCCCGAAGGGAAGTGGAAATGAGGAAGACCGAAGAACACACTGTGTCGAGAATTGGAAGCAGACATGAAAAAGATTAACGGAAACTGGAAAGAAGTGGGAAGAAATGCTCAAGACAGAGTTGGATGGAGAACGCTCGTGGGACGCCTATGCTTCTTCATGATGGGTAACAAGCGCAAGCAAGTAAATATCCATTACACCTTATATTTCATATATTTTATGTCTTTGTCACTCAACTGAGAGATCAGTGGGGTCCGTAATTGCCATATGACCAGGGAAGGTTCTAGTCATTCTCATTGAATCAGATTAGTGAGTTCAATATTCATTTGATAATTTATTTGCCTGAAATGGTGGCAATAGGCAGGGATCTTCTATCTACAATGTCTTTTCATAGTCTCTCAGACCCTTAGATATGATGAGTGTTTCTGTTACATAAAATGAAACAGCCGCCATCGATGAAAATAGAGAATGATACAATGTTCTACTCCCACCATTTACTACATTGAGATCCTATATGTGCTAATACAAAACCATAATGTTGACCGTTCTGTGTATAGCAGTGGGGCGAATTGTTGTTTTGAGAAGTGTTGGAATGAGAAAAAATAGTTGGTCCACGATATCTCGAATACCGTAGTCATACGTAGGGAATAACTGAGGTATTTAGCATAAGGTTTTCTTGTTTTCAGCATGAATCTGTTCTGAAAATACTAAAAGTTGAGTTCTCACAAGCAATGGCTTTCTCAGGGCTGACAAAGTAGAATCTGGTGTCGTATTCTCATGACTGGATTAACTTTGTGTTGCACTGCCCACTGAAGTATTAATTTGAGTCTTGGGGGATAGAAGGCTGTATGGCTTGTAGGATTCCTGACAATGGGGTCACTTAGATAGACCAACTTTCTTTAATGTATCGTCGGATGGAACTTTAACCCCGTGTTGAGAAAAGGAGTTCACGCGCAACAGGTACACCCAAGTCTGGACAAAGTTTCACGCTCCTGTGCAAGCAGTGTTAGCTTTGTATACTTGTTTAGGTATGAAAATAAGTAATTAAAGCTGTTGGAATTCTGTGATATATCTACCAAACCAACAAAAGCGTAGACGAAGAGTAGATCGGTGGTTGAAGAACTCTTATGAGTGAATTCGTTACTTGGTTGATCTTAAAATTATTAATGTAGTTGAACTATTTGAATGGTCTAAGTTCACTCGATATGAACAAAAACGTAACCGCCTAGCTTATTTCCAAATCGAAACTCGCGTTTAATATCCAACTTAGCTTATCCTATTTTGACAAGCAGGTTAAGTGACTTCCCAGGTGATTAGCCAGAATAAATACTGTCAGTGGGCGACGGTATATATCACTGTGAGCAGGTTTCAGAAGTACAAAACCGAACTGCCGTTGGATGCGACTTCTCGTGGCTTGAAATTTATATGTCAGTGTTAATCATACTTGACGTTAACTATATTTGATAAGCCTTCCGTCGGTGAATGGTCAATTGTCCAGCATGGAAATGGTTGAGCTTGAGTGGTGATTGTCTAGGGTTGCATAGGGCCCGTTGGCGTTCCACTGACATTGCAGACCACTTGTTGGAAAGCCTGAAACTCTTTATCCCACTTTTGTGGATCTCCTTGAAAATTACACAACGTCTGCTTAGTATTCACCAAATTAGTTGTGAATTTTGTGCCAGCATAGGACGAACCGTAACTATTACTAAATCCTAAATTTCCTAAATTCCAAGGGACTAAGAGGCGAAGTATCCGTGTAGTTGCATCACAGTCAGTCTGGCAATCGAAAACGGTTGACGATATGAACGGTTTTTAAATGCAGAAAGCAACGCGAAGTGCCGACTACAGCTTATTATTGGATAGCGCAGGTAACAAAGCTACAAGTAAGCCAATCGATTTTGAGTAGAAAGGCTAATACACATAAGTAAGTGGATACGGATTCGTACTCGGAGTCCAATCAACTACTAAGATTCAGGCATATATATATATATAAGCGAATAATCCATCGAATGGTATATGCAGAGAGCTGACATACCCATGAAAGTAACCAGATCCTACGTAACACAGTTTATGCCGACAAAACTTGAGATATTCACGCCATACCTCTTTCTTACACATTTTAAGATGTACTCAAGGGCTCACTTCGAAAAACAAACATCACTGTAATGACAAATCTCTACTTAAACCCTACTGTTGCACGTTCACGTGGTGATCCTCGGCCGATTGGACGTGAAAAATCATACACTGGACTGACTTCACACTTTTTCACCAAGTTTGGCCCTGAATGGGATGCTTCGATATCCGGGTAGACCTACTTGATGGACATTTCCAAAACGAGAATTGATAACCATGTACGCACTCAAGATTTATTGTTCCCTTTGATAAGGTGATAAACCACATCCGGATACTGTGAAAGATGATTTGCATTTATTTGTCCTTCTTATAACAAAAACCTTGAACCGTATTCTAACACCAAGAAGCGAGTGCAAAGATATCATCTAGTTGACACTAACCTATCAGAAAGATATTGGAGATAGTCAATCGGATTAACTACAAGCGAGTACCAGCGCGAAGTGTAAATCTTGTGACGGTAGCAGGTTGACATACCAGACGTGATGTCGTTATTTATCAGCTATTCACAGCATTTTTTCCGTCACACGTCAATTTTCGTAATATTTGTGCTTGTGCATAGCGTTTATTCCAGTTTATTGGTAGCTTGACGTATTTGTTGCTCACAACCTGTGTGAATGTTTAGCAATATTGCTAAACATTCGGATATTTAGGGTATAAATCGGCAATTCGTCAGATATTTAGGGTAGAAATCGGCAATTCTTCGGATATTTGGGGTAGAAATCGGCAATTTAGCGACATTTGAAAAACAGCGACAGAAAAGGGAAATTCCGCTTTATTTCCCCCGAACAGGCGAAAAAGCAGACATTTTGGCGCATTTCTTCTTTATTTAAGACTTATTCTGCAATACATTTTCCCCTTTATTACCACTTTGTTCGCCTTTACTGGTTGTTTGGGATACTAATTTGGTTATTTGTAACAATGCAAACTCAAGCATGTGAAATTCACCATTTATCAAAAATAGACCGAAATCAGAGTTTCAAGCAAGAATAAACTCTGAAATCATTTACATATGACTCACCTCCCTAGTTATGGTAGTGATGAACATGGGTGTTGGTAGTTGTTTATAAATTGTAGATTGAAGCAATTGAGCTTTAAAGTAATTATGAATATTATATAGCTTACTTAATATACAGCAGTAAACAGTTCTATTCATTATAAGTATCATCGTTTTCGACTGGACTGATGTATTATTACGTAAGATATCTGAGAAAGAAAAATTATATAAGTAACAAATGAAGTTGATGCCCTTTTCTGCCCGCTTTCTGAACATTTACAGGAATTGTGCATAACATTACTGTGAGTGCTACATAGATCAGCCAAATATTCTTCATAAGTTAAATCATACGCTTCTGGATAAACGGGAACCAATGAATGATACGTTACAATAGTTTTCTTGATTGAAAACTTGTTTACTGGTGATTCTTAAGGCTTTATCTCATAAAAACGTGAGTACAATAACGATACGGCCTATTTATTTCTGTATCACGTATTCATTCAGTGTTACATGCCAAACTACATAGGATCTGATCAATCAGATATCAAATATTCTATAAAACCCATTCAAAAGGTCTTGGTAACAGTAACATCCGATAGTATAATAAGCAAGATTACTTCGTAGTTAGAATTGAGAGATGTAATCTAAACACAGTATACTGGCTACCGAGTACAGCTATCCTCCAATTATTTAGGTAACTTCCTATTTTATATCATAAAAGATTTTTTTTCTTGCGTACGACCAAATTCACGGAAAATCTTTAAGACCAAATAATCCTGTTTTGATAGAGTATGATGAAGTTATGATGACAGTATTTGACATCAAGCGTCTGTGGGGAGTGGCTTGAACCAGCTGTAGGCTGTGCTATATGCTCTAATAATTATGTTGTTTTTTGCTTGTTTATTTTTCACATTTTTTACTTTAGTATTAAAGAATCTTCTTTGTTCTATCGGCTTCCGCCAACCAAGTCCTTACTTTCCTGTCATAAATGAAGCTAAGTAGCTTTCCGCCGTCATCAGGAGTCGCTGTTCAGGTGAGATTGCAACTTTCCTTATTAGTCATCACTTAATAATTAGATTCAGTCAAGTTGTAAATGTCTTTTTTTACCCCCAAAGAAATATTGTTTGAAATCGAGATCAGCATGTTTGGAAATTTGAATGAGTTATTTAGATACAGTCCGTGGTTTTCATCGTAAATTAAAGTTACTCCTCACTATAACTATAGTTAGTACTACACCTCCTGCTCATCATTACGACATTTATCTCTGAACCTTGTAATCTACTAGGGGTACTTCATTTCACTTATTTGAAAACAGTCACCTATTCAAACTTCAAGTTCACTAATATCTCACCGAGTTTACAATTTATTAAGGACCTTGAATTATTGTTACACGTTAAATTTCCAACTCTTCATACTATCTCCGATGCTTACTAAACTTACCACTTAGGCATTTATCTTGATAATTCCATTCTACTTTGCTGATATTGCGTGGCAACTTGAACCATCAGATGTCAGGTTCTACATTGCATGTGACTAACTGAATAAGATGACATCCGAGGAGTATGCAGCAGGCACCGATTAAGATGACATGACTATTTATTTTAATCCGATACATATTCTGGTACAACTGGAGACCCAAAAAAGTGTCCTTCACGTAAATAAAGATACACTGTCAAGGTATACAGAGGAGGAGTGCGGTCAAAAAATATACAATAGACCAAAGGTGTGTAACAGGAGATACAGCTCAATTATAAATGCAACCAAGAAGACCCTTCAGTTGAACAGGCTCCATTCCCCCATCTTCCAGAGCTGTTCCCAGAATATCATCGATAACAAGCTGAAGAATAAAGGGGATCGGGCAATCCTACCCGACCCCATTTATGAATATAGACAATTGTATGCCCTCACTTTGCCTGAGTTGTTTATGCACAGAGTCTTTTGTATCTTGTTAAACTTCTCAAACACCTCTTCAATACAATTCCAGAGCAGTCCTGTCAAACTAATAAAAAACACTCCTGGTATCAATAAACACAACGTATGTTACCCTTAACTGAGTGTGGTGGTCCCCTAAAATTTGGTGAAGATATGGTCAATAAATCCACGACCTGGTTGAAAATAACCTGCTCCTCATGAGTCAGTTTTTCACAGGCTCTGAACAGTCTGCGAAGTATAACGAAAGACAGTAATTTAGATACTATTGAGAGTGAACTTGTCCCACAATAGTCGTTACACAGATTATACAGACTCTGTAAAGATGGAGACGACGGTCGCTTTATTTCATGATTTGGAAAACTCGGTTTATCAGACTTTTTCAAACAACCTTATTAGCTCCCTGACTAAAAATTCGCAACTTCCCTCAGAAGGAGCCAGAGGTAGATCGTTTGGTCTGAGTTAGCTCATGTAACAGGAAGATGAAGATTACTGCAGAGTCTCGGAGATGTAGTGTACGAAATCATGGCTTTCCAAAAGTACAACTTGAAGCAATTAGTCCTTCCTTATTTTTAGGGAATATTTCTTATGGTTCTTATATACTTTTTTTAGTGTAAATCGGTGGACATTAGTGAATATCGACCGAGTATTTTTTGGCATATACTGTTTTACGATTCATGACAAGTTCACCAAGATTAGCTTATCACTTGTTGCGTTTACAGCACTGCCATTCTACATCAATATAAACGTGAATACCTGCTAGTCATTGAGGAGTATTTTCCAAGTAGTAGGTGTTAAACACATCAAATATTGTGGAGGCTCTTCAAGGAAATATACAGAACCGTGTTTCGTCAACTTTTCCTTGATAGTTCATATGGAATGATTTACCTCAGAAAATAAATCCTCTGGAGTATTTCCTAGAAACGGAATTGCTTATTGGGCTCGATAATCTTCATTTAGACCATTATGTTTGGTTGGTCACTCCGTTTCTTGTTGCGAAGAAGATACGTGAGCAACGCGTGGAGATAAACACAAGTTGGTTGGGGTCATATGGAGCCTCCAGATCGACTTTTAAGTGTAGTTATTATTGTGTTTATATCACCATTTCAGTTCATCATATGTTTTGGAAATATTGTCATAATTACTCGAGCGAATAACGTTTTGACATCGAGAACATTTTTACGAAGATGCTTCTACAATTATTTGTTAATTTTTTCATTTTTTGTTCACTCAGCCGAATGTACGATGTTTAGTCGGGTTGTATGGATCTCTTAAGGATTCCAGTCTTGAAAACCTCAATCGACTAGTAGAAGAAGATCGAGATGAACAAGAGATTTTGCGATATGCAATAAGTCACGCAGAGTCTGATGAGGTCCGATTTTTAGTTGGATCTCAGTCTCTGAAGCCACAAGGTAGTCAGGCAAGTTTTACATCCCTTAGAAGCGTTATCTTAAATCTGTACTTGAAATCTCTTTCAATATAATATTATATATGGCTGGGTAGTATCACCAAACAATATTTGTTTTGTCTACTAATGCATTAAGAGGTTTGGTGCAACAGCATTAAACGTGTGTCATATTAAGAGGAATGATAATATTGCAGATAAACGAAAGGAAAAAGAGCCCTGTAATCAAATAAGTAAACAAAGACAGTATTTAGTTTCAAATACAGCTTAACTAAAAGTGCAAACAAAACAAATTCTTACGTAATAAGGTTCATCGTATTGCGGATTTGGGAACAGAATAGAGTCGCTTGGGTGGTCAGTGGTACTTAATGATCGCAAGTCAGATAATGGTGACTGTCTTCTGCATGGACGATTACCATTTTTTAGGCAGTACCGATTTCCAGCACATTCATGGCCGGTGTCACATGGCATCATCCTACTGAAACTCAAGTTTAGACTCAGGCTGACCACACCGAGATCAGCTAGCACTGACTTGCTTGTGTAAAAGACTCGCTCTTTTTGGAATGTCTATCTGAACTGTGATCATGCTCTAGCTTGCTCCAAGCTTATCTTGCCTTTCGGTGGACAGAAAATGTTCTAGACAGATCGATATAAGAAATTCACCTGCCTCAGTTTTGGTATTCAGATTGTATCTGCACCCTCAATGAAATAACGATAATTACCAGTGAAGATAACGAACCACTCGCTTCCCTAATCATACAAGTTATAACCATACTTATTTTATGTTCAAATATGATTTATTTCACTTCGTTTTATTTTCTTATTGTACACACTTTTTTGTCCTTATTTGGATCTTTAACTCACTTAACAGCTCATCTTTGTTCAGAATTCTATCTCATTTAAACGGTGTTCAGTCGTTGAGTGATTGATTTCTGAATGTCGTTGTCAGATTGGACATCATTGTGATAAGTGCGGCTCAAAGTCCAGACTAAAAACCAGCCATTGCAGTGACATTTTGGTATTAACCCAATCATATACTGAGTAGTATCAATTATCTGGCGTAGTACCCAGTTACTGAAAAAAGCGTCTGTACTCACTATATTTACTTTCCATGGAATTCTGATTCCAAAGGATGTCTAACAATCGCTCATTTATCCGTTTGTATATCCATTTAAGTGTTCATTTTCCTAAAGAACTCAGTAAATTATACGTAATCAGTTCATCGAGTTTTTGATTACGCTTGTTTTCTTTCCACATTTTTTGGTAGATCACTTTGGTAACACTCGTGGAGTCATTAGATATCGACTTGAAAAAACAGACTTTTGCACATCCGAATGGAGAGGTTACTTCATTGGTTACATTGGCATCTAAACCAGATTGCTTTATATCAGTGTCAGCATCATGTAAGTTTTGTTAGCATATGAAATTTCTTATACGGATACTTGTTTTGAAGATTTTACTATTAACGGGTGACTCATAATAAAGCTTATACCGACATAACTTTCAACTATACTCTAAATTCAAACAGTAATGCTGGTGTACGCTTATCAGTTTACCAGGATGATAGATGAATACTAACTAAAGAAGGATAAGCCGATGGGTATTTACTATTGTTATAGGGATTCAGATACAAATATGTACCTTTATTGTTAGGACAGATTACAAGTAGAATGTTTTATTGAAGTTGCAAGTAGTTTCATACTCGTTCATTCGAATCTAATGACTTTTCATCATACACAGAACTAATGGTTAAAGTTTGCCTTAAAAATATATTATCAAGGAAATGGATTGCTTTCTATGTTCAATTTAATTGAAACAAGTATTTTCCGTGATAACAGTTTTTCATATTTAACAAAGGTGTTAATATTTTGTTGAATGAGTCTTTAGAATCTGAGGCTTCGATTCAAGTTTTTGTTACTGAAAACTCTTTTGTTCTGATAAACTAAAATCCATCGACTATTAGAACTTTTCATATATTTATTGATTTGAAGCCCTTCCAAACGGAACCTCGGATTGAAATGATTGTTTTTAGATACTACTCTTTATTTCCTTTATTAAAATTTGAACCCACAGTTAAGCAGTTCTACATCAAAAGAATGATAGGTTGGGTTTTTTATCATAGTGTAAACAGAATGGAGAACTATACTACGTAGTCTGTCACTTAAACATGATTTATTGTTTTCAAAGTTATAAACAAAGGTCAGAAAAAGAACTCAGTGGAATGCAACTATGTTAATTTTTCACCTTTAGTAATTGTGTCTAATGTCTTGTCGTTTATCGGCTAAATGACGACTTGGTCGCCCAGTTACCTTCCTCTATTTTCATCTTTTGCACTTGACTTTCAGTTCTTTGACCCCAAGTTCGAACGCTATTCTACTTCGATTTATGCAACTGAATAAACCTCATAAAAATATGTGAGCCAAAACGAAGTAGTAGAATTCAATTACAAAGTTGCGTGACATTTCTGATGAATATGAGTGATAACTTGGAACCGACTCATATGCATGAGTTCAAACATCTAACAGAAATAAACATAGTTTCGTCGTTAAAAATTTTTCGTTATGTTTTGTATATTCCCGTTGTTGATATTCAGGACTGCACCTGATTAATGTCTGTTGGCGAATAAAATCCTTTAGTGGATCCCGTGATATTTCATGTACCTATAAGTTAGAGATATTTTAGATAGTGGATATTATCGGAATCCAAGACTCACTTGAATACACGTGCCTCCTACTGTGAACATTTACTGGATCTAACTGTGTTAATCGCACCTGTCCGTAGTTTTATTTGTGGTGCAATGTGTGCAAATAACATCCACCCAGATGTTCAATAAATGAAGATAGAATCTTATTGAAAATTTCAGATATAGTCACCAAAATATTCAAGTAAATTTAGCTAATAAGTTTCAAGTGTTTCATTGCGCATTTTAAAAAACATACCACAAATAATTGCTATAAACTAACACGAAACCGAACACGTGGAATTAAGTCACTAAACCAAACAGTCAAGGTAACTATTTTTTATCATATATATATATATATATATATATATATATATATATATATATATCATACTATCACAAGAATATTCTACTTAATTTGCCTTGTTTACATTACATAGATTCAAATGAACGACCAGAGCTTCGTAATTGTGCTCGACTTTGGAGAATACCTAATCTTAACGAAACTGTGTTGGACGATGCGATGATTGAATCAAATCTATCGAAATCACCAGTAGATAACAATAATTCATCTACACCGAATAATTCATTGGATTATATAACTACACTACCATTAGATAAATATCATAGCATCAAAAGGTAAATATTTTCTGTTTTGTATAACGAAAACGAGTCAGTTTTATAGTATTGAATGTATGAGTTTATTTTATCATTATATTGTAGTTAGGAAATTATAAGCCATTCTGGGATTATTTAATGGAATCATAAAAAAATTTACATGAAACCGATGCCTGTGAATTTTGCACTACTAACTTACGTGCGAAGTGAGTTTTATCGTACATCTGGCATAGAAATTTTTCAATTAAAGTTATTCTGATTAATATTTATCAGTAACATCCTTCATAAATGTACTTACATTCTCGTCTTTTTATCATCTGGGGATAAGTTTTTGCTATCTGTCTCAGTAAAGACAGGTAGTGGCTAGCAGTGGGATTCAGTATACCTACTTCTTTCTATTTGGGACTCGTCGACTGGGTGTACCTGCATCACAGTGTTGATGTTCACACTGTGACTCGAGTCTAGTACTGTTCAGTTTGAATGTCTAACGCGTTGCAAGATAAACTACTTAGTCTAGATAATCACTGGTTTATATAACGGGGATGAATCTTACTGTTTTTCCGTAAATTTTGTAGTCTTCTAGTTGTTAATGTTAAGGACTGGATTTCGATCAGTCTCTTTTGGCATGCTTACATCTTGAGCGGATTGCTTCGATATTGCTGTTAAGTCATAAGTATTTATACCAAGAGAGACTGATCAAAATTCAGTCCTCAACATCAACAACGGTAAGATTCAAACGCTCACAGACAAATGATATCTTTATCCATTTTGCACCGATTTTTTTCTGTCTTTTGTTTCTGTTTCTTATTGTATAGAGCGCTGTTAAAATGTAAACACTTTTGCCATGTTGGTTATCATAAATAAGAATTTGCTGAATGCCATTGAATCAAATATACAAATGATTATCTAGGTTATAAATTGTCATTCTAGTAATGAATTATCAGCAAAAAAAGCCAATGCATTTTCTAGATTGACTCCAGTAATATTCAGCGAAGTGTCATACAAATTTAACTGGATATACCATGTATTTAGGAAACTGGTGATTCGCCATCATATTCCAACCTGCGACTTTTAAATCCTACACTTTGCTCAACTTATAATAAACAATCCACTTGTAATCAGATATTTTTAGTCTAATCACTGTATGACATCCATAGTCTAATGATAGTTTGTTCCCTTGGAAATAGCATCATGATATAATGTTACTTTTTGCAGGATATTTTACATATAATTTGATATCTATAATGGTATCGAATTGATAACCCTTCTTTGACTATATTATTCTCGTAATTCCCACTCTTCATTTGGTTTAAAGACAGTAGAAATGTCGAATTTTCTGCGATAGTCATTGAATTAGTCTACTTATATGCGAAGTCTTTTAAAAGTTCCTTCATTTTTTTAATTTACAGGATTACATCACATCCATCTAGTACGTGCTCTGATTTAGCCTGTGTTGTCGGACCACCTGTTGAAATGCCTGGGTAAGTAACTTTTTTACACTTGATCTATTTTTTTGTATCACCATTTGCTTTATGAATCATTCACACCAATTTAAAATTTAAGCAACTATGCGGGCATGTTCGGAATGCGATTCTCCCCATTCGAAATGCAAAATGTAGTGCAGTAATGCAGTTGTTAGGAGACGGGTACTAGGTGAGGATGGCAAATCGATTGGTGAAGTAGTGGAACTTCATCAGTTGATATGGCTGGGACACGTGTTACGTATTCCCAAGCACCGATTGCTGCGACGTGCAATGTTTTATGGTGTAGGAGTAGGTTGAAAGAAAGCTAGTGGCGGCCAGAACAAAACGTGGCACAAATCCATGAAGTCAGTGACAAGTGGACTGAGCCATGTTGGTAGGTGTAGACTACCTGGTTGGGATCCGCGAGATGATAGCAACCGATGGTTAGAGACCTTGAATGACATGGCTCAAAATCGTTTGCAATAGCGAAGGTGCATCCACTCTTTGTGTTTTGCAAAATTCTAATCTTCTGAATTCTTCATGTCCATTTCTTTTTCTCCTTCCAAATTTATTTCACTGTATTATACTGCTTGAATAACATCTCCAAACCCTAATCTTTCGGATTACTGTTTATACTCTCACTACCTCTACGAGTATGGGATTTGAATCGACAACTGCATCTCTGTGCTAATGTGGTATGGCAACTTGAACTGATGTACGTACGTACGTACGTACGAAGTTCTACGTTGTGACTGACTGACTGAAACCCCTAAATTTGTCATCGACATTGGTTAATGATCACGCAGTTTCACCAGTTAAAGGAAGTTGGAAATAGGAATCATTGAATATCAACTCAGTGATCTAAAGGCAATATCATTATTACAGGGTCTGAGCTTTCTAAGTTCGATCCATTACAATGTAATATATAACACCTAATAAGTCATACTAGAACGAAATAGCTGTCCACTGCCGCTGGTTTTCCGTGGTTGTTTAATCAAAACTAACTTACGATATAAACTATTTTTAAATTGTATGATTTCCACAAACTTTTCCTTATAGACTGTTTTGTTTATCTTATATATTTCCTACAATATATTTACAGTTCAGCTGCTTATTCTTCCCTTGTAACCACTGCAACCACAAGCTATTTAGTCATACTTCAAGCTCCATCAAATTCAAATTCTAGTGATTATCAAATCAGTACAAGTGTACAGTTATATTTACCACCCTCATCTCCAAGTGATAATTTACGTACAAATATGAAGTCATCAACTAGTTGTTTATCGACTATTGCATCACCTAACGCTATTCGTTGGTCTCCACATGAACATTCAAATCAACTTGCGATAGCTTTTGATGATGGTGTATTAGGATGGGATGTTCGATGTATGAAGTAAGTTAATCTCGTTTATTGATTTCAGTGATCCATTATTGCATCATTCTAACTTAGGTGTGTTTAGTTGAGAATTTGAAAGGTAAAGACGTGTAAGCCAGTGACGTATAAGAATACGCCAGTTACTGACCAGTTCATCAAAAGTATAAACCATCAGCTAAATTTCATATTTGTCCAAAACTTCATAATTGGATTGATTGTCTAACTTGTGATTCGAGTGTGAAATTAAACACGGACTAGAAGCATACTTAAGTTTCAGTTAAGTACTGTGTTTTGCTGCTTGAAAGTAAGACAAGGTGTGTAATGTGTACATGTTCAAAAAACTAGACGTCTGATCTATTTTCATATGGGAACGGTGAATGTTAATAACTAATTTAGGAAGAAATTGTTGATCAAATCATTCCAAATGTTTTATATTTTTAATCTATGTTTATAAGAACAACTAGTAACTAGTTAAAATAAATTAATATGCTGTATAAAAATATTCTGTTTCCTAAAAGGCCTAGTTTTTGGATGGAAAATGCCCATTGGCCATGTGTCAGAGACATTGATTACAATCCTCATCGTCCTAATCTGTTAGTATCTGGTGGAGACGATGGAATCATGAGACTTTGGGATCTTCGCTATTTACGCACAAGATATCGCTGCCTGTCTACTACTGCCGCTGTTTCAGCAAAAAACACAGCTATTCCAAATGCATCTGAAAGGATTATGCAATATGGCACGGAACCAACTGTTCAACCTTTGTTCGCAATAGCATCTCACTCTCATTGGGTTAGTTTCTTTTTCGATGTTCTACTCCTAGCACATATTTCGAAGTCAATTTAATGACATGTATTTTTATTTTATTGACTTTGTGTAACATTCATTAGCTTTCAAAGTTTTTTTCGGAATTGCAGCTTTAAACGATAAACGTATCAATCTCGCACTACGCGCTTATTACCACTTCAAGTTAATCCAAAAAAGGAAGGTGAAAGCATATTATACTGATGACCCTGGTCGAATTACCAACCAATCAAAAAGCACTGCGTAGTTATAAAACAGCTAATAATAAAGAACAGTAGAATTACAGTAGAATAATGGTTATGATACAACTAATTGACCCATACATGTCAAATTTTTAATTGTGGTAAAGAAAAAATGGTTAGGTTTATGTATTGTTAGTTGGGCTAGCCTTGCGGGTAAGGGTTATAACCTTACATGGTTTTCATCATTAATCGGCGTTAGCTGTAATGAATAAATAAAGGCTTACGTTATGGAATAGCAGTTAAGTTAGAACTATAAATTGCGATTATTAATTAAGGTTAGTTTTCATCGCTAACTGACGTCAGCTATAATGAAATAATACTTTGAACATTGTTATTTACTTTAGGGTTGATATTGCGTGTCAGAGGTTATAGTGGGAAAATACTATTGAGCTGCTTGAACGCCATCGACTGTGCATTGATCCATACCAAGCATTTAAACACAATATCTGCATCAACAACAGGTATTCCTTGTAACTAAACTTAAGTACCGTGTTATATTCACCATTTGTCTGTGTGGTAGATATTTCAGTCAAAACCGAAAATTTTAGGAACCGTGTATCATCAATTTTCATTTAGTTAAAAATAATATACAGGCTATTTTGCGACACACTTTCAATTTCGCGCAAAATCCATGGGACGCTATCTTAATTCTGATTGTTTGGTTCAAAGCCATACTTTTTAAAATTATAGGTCTAGAGTTCTTCAGACAATCCAGACTAGTGCTCATTAGCTTTGTTATTTAGTTTTATGTCTTGACATGGGAATGTTTCCATGCATTTCTTATCGTACGTCCTCATAGATAATCACTGGATAAGTAAACATTACTTCTCGATTATTATCTTTCGTGCCAAAAATCATGATTTATTTATCTCTCACTTACTAGTTCCCATTATAACTGAGTGATATTTCGGAAGCATTGATGGTTAAATCGTAATCTTAATATTGTCATGGTGTCCAACTTATCAAAATGTATATATGCTTATAAATGCCTGCTAATCTTTCAATATCAATAAGCTGTTTCTAAGCTCTGATAATAAAATTACTCATATTTCGAGATCTATGTTTTGTGTATATATACCTGTAATGAGCAGTAGCTAAATTAGTTAGAAATGCCAGGTCGCATGTTCTGACACCTCTGTTTCATTTTGGCAAACCAGATGACATCATCAAAAGTCACACAATGTGCCTCAAAGCCTAATTCTTACAATTGGTAAATGATGTACATTACATAACAATCATACTCGTACGTTATTTCAATTCGAGAACTATCTCAAAGTTTCTTCAACCGTGTGTGGGATTCCTCATCAGATCACATTCCTGACCTCATGAAGAACTGAGGTCAGTGCCCTTTGATTTCATGTCAAACACGTTACTGTTCAATTGTGTTATTAATGTGGAGTAACATTCATTTCATATGTCTGATATGCTGTCGTTTACTTTTCTTAACAATCGGCTATCACTTGTAATATTTATTTATAGTTAGTAGGGATTAAATTAATTTAAGACAAATGCAGAATAATTAGTTTTGGATGTGTTAATTCGATTAGATATTTCAAATATGAATAAATATGTGTTTATGTGTTCCGTCTTCCAGTACAGTGAGAACATTTTGAGTATTCTCATTGATAAATCAAAATAATAGGTTATCCTTCCCTTCTTACAGATTTGGTCAGTACGCTATCATCCTACACGAGACCAACTTGTTCTCTCTTCAGGAAGTGATGGTCGTGTTTGTCTATACAACTTACCTAGTTATTCGTCTGATGCTCTTCTTAGTAGTGACATGAATCAACAGTTGACTAATGGTCATAGTCAAATAGAATTTCAAGATGAACCTGATGACCATTCATCTTGTTCCCATGAAGATGAAGTTGGCAGGTAGGCAGTTATAATTTTTCAAGTATTATTTTGCCCTAGCCATAGTTTTTACCTTGAAGTGCTGGTCGGACTTGCCTATTGGGATGACCTAATCGCTTTATATGGACTGGAGTACTTGTTCCTTCAGGTCTTGTCATTCCAGGCGGGTTAGTTGGGAAGGGTTAGACTAAAAAGAGGAGTCTTACTGGTGGCGGTACTGGGTTTTGAAGGCAGTAAGGTGTTTCCTTTAAACAGCCAGTATCTGCAGTGATGCTACTCCTCACAACGGAATGAGGGGTTTGGAAAAGGTCGACTCTAAAAATGTCATACATCCCCTTATCCATCGATT
The DNA here is from genome assembly GCF_000237925.1 of Schistosoma mansoni. Lineage (NCBI taxonomy): Eukaryota > Metazoa > Platyhelminthes > Trematoda > Strigeidida > Schistosomatidae > Schistosoma > Schistosoma mansoni. The sequence continues at coordinate 3,549,832 of NW_017386025.1, read as the reverse complement.
TTTCTTTAATAGTAAGGACTCAAAAGTACGGACTTAACACATCAAGAACTCAAAAAGACTCTATTTGGAAAGTCTCAGACACTTTCCTTTTGAGCTCTGCTATCGTATTCCTAGATAATCAAAACAGCCACTAATCCATTCCTCTTTTCAAGGACCTCAATCAGTAGAATCCTTCCATGATGTGGACAAGTGCGAAGAGAAAACCGCTCACACACTTTCACTAGCACTCCAGATGGGAAAATGAGGAATCAGAAAAAATACGGATACACGCTGTTGTTTTTTATTCGTGTCTCCCTGGCTGAAGTCCAGATGAATTTTACAAAAAGCTTCCTGGCCTCCTTCAAAAAGCTATATGCTTAGACGTATTAATCCTGGGAGGTAATTTTATTGCCCACGTAGGTAGTCTGAAACAAACTGCAAGACACTCAGGTGGGTCTTGCAGAATCTCAGCTCAGCAAACGTATAGTGACAACTGTCTGTTGTATTTGTATTCGGAGAGATCATCTAATATGGCAACCACTAAAATCAACTCAACGAAGGACCCAAGTACGTCATATCGCCATCCTTGTAAATGCTTAGTAGAAGACCGTCACTCCTGGAGCATATGGTTTATTTTGAGCACGCGTTTGTTTGCGCCTCACTGGCTTGAGTCAGAGTCTGAAACGACGATAAGGGCGCCGCAGTTTAGCACATTAACCAATCATTTATTTTGAGTCTCATTAGCTCTGACAGATTGGTGTCATATAAAAATGTCAGGATGGATTCAGGTAGCTCGGTTGTTTTTTGCCAACTTGTGGCTTTGGCGACATATCCGTCTGCTAAGTGAGCGAGTCTGTTGCTTAATAGTTCGCTCTATCTTACTTCATGGTTATGAGACACGACCACTATGTAGAGCACATTCGTAAAGTGTTCAATAATAGATGCATTCGAAACACTGCTCGTGTTCATGTTAGGACCTATCGAGTGAGCGATGCTGGGCTTAGGCATAGGGTAATAGATAGCAAGTTGATTGATGAGCTAGTGAATTTTTATCGACTGAGATAGTCGGGAAATTACTACATATAAATAACTATCCTTCACTTCGACGAGCAGCGATGGCTGGTGTAGGATTAAATTGAAGAAAGGCTGAGAGTGACTTAACCAGGATGTAGTATCAGTCCATGAAGCCATTTACTATTTCATTGAGCCCTGTTGGTAGGTTCAGAATACCTGGCGCGGTTATCGTGACCAAATGACAAAGCACAGAGTCAGCCGCAATAGAGCACTTATTCACTCTACTTCCCCTTAGATCTTGAGTCTTGAAACCATCTTATACTTTTCTGTCCCACGAGTTCGTTCTTATCGAATCATATTACCTATACCTAGTTGTTAGTTCTACTAATTATTCTTTTACTTCTTCTACTACTGGGACATTTGTTTTGATAATCCCACTTCGCTGTTTCAATATGCCGTGGCAACTTGAACAAATGCATATATATAACAGATTCCACATTGCTTCTGAATGAATAGAGATATGTCTTAGTCATGTATCTGTTTACTCTAGGCTTTAAGGCATAGTTTAGAACGTCGAAAAACTGATACCAGTTTATAAAGTCACACATGAGGTGCCACAGTGTTGTTCTCAGTGACGTTTCGAACTGTATATGATGCTCTGAAGTGAAATAACTACACTAATTTGATATTATATTATGATCGATTTTATATGACCTAGTTAACATTTATAACGCAAGATGGTGCATTATGGTTTTAAATAGCTTATTGTTAGCAATCCAAACATGAACTGAATAGGATCCCGCTAGCATTAGGGGCTAAACGGTATAGCATCGATTACCTTGTTGATTAATGCATTAATATCTCTTCATTGCTGTAGATTTTATGTAAGCAAGTTTATATCGACTGGAAATGCTGATCCCACCGTATTGAAGAAACATCACTCACTAGATACCTAAATTCAGTTGATAAGAGAAAAAAAGACCGATTATGAACTGAAACCTTTTGATCATAAACATCCCTCTTTCAATGATATATTATGTTACCACTCTGAATCATTATATCATGTAATATAAGTTTACCTTGATTGTAGTTTCGTTGGCCTACTTAAAGTAACATCTAAAACACTAAACGATATGACACAAGAATTCCCAAGAATATTAAGCTGTGAATAACTTTTTTGTCAACATAGTGTGTATGTTTTTTTTCTTATTCTGTATAGAAACGAAGACGGTTTAATCGCTCGTTTGGAACAACATGAAGAAAGTGTATATGCAGCTGAGTGGAGTCCAGTAGATGCATGGTATTTTGCATCGATCAGTTATGATGGCAATTTTCTTATAAATCGTGTTCCAGACCAAATCAAATTAAATATTTTATTACAATCCAATGATTACTAAATTATTTGTATTTGTTTTCTCTGCATCCTAGTTATTGCCTTTATCTTTTTTGCATTTTGTTCTTTTTTCTTTACAACACTTTAATTAATTTGGCTGTGATAATTATTTGGTCAACTTGTGTATCAATCTCACTAATAAATATGGATGTTTATTGACAAGTAACAATTAGTTTTTTTACTTAGCAGAAATCTACAAGTCAGGGAATTTGAAAGTGTTCATGTTTTCCATTATTATCATCATTCTTTATTTGAAATAGATTAAAAAATAGAAAAAAACCCCGATAGTGTTGTTATCTAAATGTACATATTAAAGAGACTGAGTAAAATTCATAGCATGTCTTGACGGTATCGCTTTTATTTCCATTTTAACAAAATCGGTAAAAGGCTGAAGGTACACTAAAAAAATATAGGATACATAATATGTTGTAATTATAAGTTCCTTTTCATTTTTGTAAAATAAAACATCGAATTGTTAATAGAAAATACACCAATTAAAGTGGTTCGTTATCTCTATATACATTTATTTGCTCAGAAAATTATAGAAATGCATTACGAAATTATCTGGTTTATGGTAATGATGAAACCAAGAAGAATTTCGGACAAAATATCAATGGCGACAAAAGAATATAACTGATAATAATAAAATAATTCCTATTCCAATAAGCACTTATGTCGTATTGTTACTACTATTACTATTAGAATTATTATCATTATCACAAGTTGTTACAGAGCTGTCAAATGGAGAAATAGTCGCCGGCCCGATTGATTCCATTGGACGGATCTTTTTAATGCGGCCCCCACGAGGCTGAAAAAATCAAAGCGAAATAAGTTGTTATATTTTATAGTAGGGATCAATAGTTATTTCATTTTAGACTATTCCTGCTAACAGTATTCTAAATAATTGGGCTTAGCATCACTAAGTGGTTTCTAGTACTAACTTGGTGTTTTAATTCTAACTACAAAATATGCGATTTTAAGCTAAAAAAGATGAAACTATTATATTCCTACTTCCGTCATAAAAATTAATTATTTGGGGGCAACAAGAAATACTGGGAAAGCGGCGAAAATCATAAGTGACTTTGGACTATGAATCAGTTTGCTATCTGATTGCCCAAGAACATTCTAGAGGAACCTCGTACTTGGACAAGATCTACTTTATATTATTATACACAAAACTTATTAAAGAGATGGGATTGTGATTAAAGCTCACTTGTTCAGCCCAAGCTGCTTGACGTTTTCGTTCAAGCAAATCTTCATCAACAGCACTGATATCTGATGCGGCCTGAGGACGCGAACTTGATTTTGTGGGATTGAAACCACTTGATGATGACCGTCCAATTACATGTGCCTCAGCGTCTGCGTTTGAAAGATTAGTTACATTTTCAGAGGCTATTAGTCTTTTGGCTGCTTGATTTTTAGCTGGGCGACCACGTTGAGGTTGTAATCGTCTACGTATTTGAAGTCTAAATCAGAAAAATACATTGACATCAATCAATAATATCGTAGTATGAAAATGGTCGAAAGGGAAATGAGTGTTTATTTGAAATGGATAAATGAGATATGGCAAATCTATATAGACAAAAAAGTTTCTGTCAAACAATCTTAATAAGTGACCATGTATCATTAAATATTAACAAATAGGTGCAGAATAGTTAACAGGTTACACGTAGTCACATCTTAGAAGGTAATAAAACTCGGCGGAATTTACATCACTATGGCACCAAAGGTTTATTTGCATAAGATACATTTCATACTAGTATCTCTATTACTACCATATTAAGTACTTTGACGACATACAATCAGTTTAGAAGACATAACTCTGACCAGGGCATGTATGTTAAATTACCATCTGCTAGTTCACGACCGCGTGGATGGTCCTGAATTTGTGTAGCTTAGTCACTTGAATTATCAGATATCGCTGGAACTCAATGACAGTTATGACCCTATGGTAGTTTTTTCGTATTTAACACCAAAAACAGGTGAATATTGAAATATATGAAATCTATTTAGGTGAATAATTAGTAATTAGTGCAACTAGCAACCAACAATAAAATAACTCACCGTTTTACCAACTCATCATCATCAAGTAACAAAGAAACCATATCGGATGAAGTCATATGTTCCGTGGAACTTGACGAATTTGTTACATTTGACAATAGATTGTTTAATCCTCCTTGACCTGATTGGATTACCATTTGTTGCATGGCACGTTTCTCTTCTGCACGACGCAACATACGACCTTCGACTGTATTTTTGCAAATAAGCCTATAAACTGTAACCTGAAATATGAAATTATAAGTAATAAATGAATAAACATAACATTTCTTTATATTTGGTGATGTTACAACGGACCAGATGGGAAACAACAATGATGATCCGAAATTTCGATTGTTAAACGTAATTGATTTGGTGGAGTGGACAGAGACGAAGCCTCATTGGTTGGTCCTAGATGCATCTTTTACTAAGCAATTGTTATTATTAAATTAGGTGAACATACCACAATAAATTAAAGTGGATTTCCTTAGTATATCAAATATCTTCATATTTAATCAGTTGGCAAAATGGTTCTGAGAAGAGATTTTTAGCTTGCTCAAGGCAATATTTTATGATTTCTAGTGTTCTGTCATCAACTACATTCATTTCAAGAAAACCTTGGTTTCCTTTAATCGATAGCGGAATTTTTATATGAAGAGAATCCAAGACTTAATTTAGTCCTCAATAATTTCATTTTTTTGCACGACGTCACCTATGGAGATGACCAATTACAATTAAGGCCACTGGACAGCGAATATATAGCCTTTGCCAGGGAAGTCCTACTCACTGCCTTCTCGTACCACGGGTGTTGTTTACGAAAGTGAAAGGACGAAAAGCGAATGTCCGGCGCTTTAACCGGGTTGGTGGACACGGAGGGTCCACCCAGGGGAGTTGGAAAACCCTGATTCCAAACCAATGGTGCACATGGGCTCCAGTATCCTGATGGAACGAATGGCGGACGAACCTGTCATTGGTCAACGGCTACCATGGGACTGCATCTCCTCACGATGCTCCACTGCCTTGTGGATCAGACCTTTTGGTCAAAGGCTCGGGGTGTGGCCCCCTAAGAAAACCACCTGCTTCGGTTTGGGCACCCGGGCAGTATCACAGCCCACACACAAATAAATGAAATGATGAACTCTATTGACGATACTATCCCTGCTCATACTAAAAGCAAGACAATTTACATTATTATTATTATTATTATTATTATTATTATTATTATTATTATTATTTACCATATCGCTAACTCACCCCCTTTTATCCCCAATTTGTGTAACCTTACTTTTAAACTTATGCAGCAGCTCGCCAATGATGTAAAATCTGTCCTATCTAAACGATCTCCAGTCACTGTCTGGTTGAAAGTGAATGCTTCCACCGATAATGAATACTGAAGCAGTCTTTCTGAAACCACGTACGCCGTTCAAGCTGGCTTCCTTCAACGTTCGCACACTAATGCATATCAGACAACAGATAGGGCTGGCTATGTCTTTGGAAGGTCTTAATGTTGATGTTTGTTGTCTATCCGAGACCCGTATTCAAGACTCTAGTGAAGTACTACAAATTCGATCTCCATCTGTCGCTTCGAAAAGCTTGTTTCACGTGCGCTTATCCGGGAATCTTGTGGCATTTTTGTCTGGTCTTGCTGGCTTTGGCGTCGCACTAAGCGCTAGGGCTGAGGCAGCACTAATCGATTGGATCCCCATTAACAGTCGGTTATGTGCTGTTAGATTAGAAAGTTCCATCAAAGTGAGAAGAAATCGGCGTGAGAAACGGTGTCTTTTCGTCATCTCCGCCTATGCCCCGACAGATTGCAGCCCGGATGCAATCAAGGATGAGTTTTACCACCAGTTAACAGTTCTTCTCCAGAAAGCGCGTTCGACAGATATTGTAGTATTAGCCGGAGACTTGAATGCTCAGGTCGGGCGTCTAGGCACAGAAGAGAGTCGTTTAGGTGGCCGATGGGGACTTGTTGGTCGCAGGACAGATAACGGGGACCGTTTGTTGCAACTGTGCACAGACTGCCACCTGTTTCTGGCTAGCACTAACTTCCGGCACAGTCATCGCCGGTGTGCCACCCTGCATCCTCCCTCTGCATCCCAAGCCTGGACTCAGATTGATCACATCGCGATCAGCTACCGCTGGCGTGGTTGTGTACAAGACTGCCGCTCCTTTTGGAGTACCTATCTGGAATCTGATCATGCCCTGGTCTGCGCCAATCTCACCTTACTTTTCAGCGGCCGAAGGATTGACCACCACCAACGGATCGATGTTAGTAAACTGGCTGCAACATCTGTTGCAAGTAAGTATCGAACCGAGTTAGCTTTTAGGCTAGCTACTATCCCACCGAAAAGTATAGATGAGCATTGGTTGCATCTTCACGACGCCATGAAAATGGCGAGTAAAGCCGCTTGCGGCTTCACGAAACGTCCCGCTTTCAAGCACTGGGTTTCTTCTGGCTCCTTATAACTAATCGAAGCCCGTCGGTCTACTCCGGGTGACCGTGAGTATGACCACAAACGAAGGCTGTTACGTAATGAAATCGGGCAAAGCTTGCGTAAGGACCGAGAAGCCTGGTGGTCGGAGCGTGCTAATGAGATGGAAGCAGCAGCTGCATCTGGTAACTGCCGGAAGCTCTTCCAACTCATCCGAACCACTGGCAGCAAGAAGTCCGGTGTGAGTGAAACAATCTGTGAGGGTGACGGGATGCCAATCACTAACATCTGTTGACATCTTGGACGATGGGCGGAATTTTTCGAAGGGCAGTTCAACTGGCCTGCTGCTCCGGCAACATCAACCAGTTTGTCCTGCCTCCCATGGCCGGTGACGACTGATCCACCAAACGAGGCGGAAGTCCACAAGGAACTCCAACTCTTGAAGCGCTACAAATCACCTGGCCCAGATGACTTACCTCCGGCTCTTCTTAAAGATGGTGGTGACTTTCTGGCTAAGGAACTGACTGCGTTGTTTGCAAAGGTTTGGGAGCAAGAAAGTGTTCCAACAACATGGAATGAGTCAATAGTCGTCCCTATCTTTAAAAAGGGTTCACGTTGTTCCTGTAACAAATATCGGGGGATAAGTCTACTTCCGATTGCGTCCAAACTATTGGCTTCTGTCATTCTTCGTAGGTTGTTTAAAACCCGAGAACGATTGACTCGCGAGGAGCAGGCTGGTTTTCGTTCTGGTCGAGGATCCATTGATCACATCTTCACCCTCCACCAAATGTTAGAACACCGTCATACTTATCGCAGGCCAACAATCGTAGTGTTTCTTGATATCAGGGCGGCCTTCGATTCGTTGGACAGGACTGTTCTCTGGGATTGTCTATTGAAGAAGGGTGTGCCTGAGAAGTTCATTAACATCTTAAAGGCCCTGTATACGAACACCTCAGGCAGAGTGAGGGCATACAACCACCTTTCTCCCTTGTTCCATTTGAGCAGTGGGGTTAGGCAGGGTCGCCCAATCTCACCATTCCTCTTCAACTTTGCCATCGACGACATCCTGGAAACAGCTTTGATGAATGTAAGTAATGGAGGTGTGGATCTGCTGCCTGGAGAACGACTTCTCGACCTTGAGTATGCGGACGATATTGTCTTGCTGTGCGATAATGCCCAAGGCATGCAATCTGCACTTAATCAGTTGGCAATCAGTGTCCGCAGGTACGGCATGTGCTTTGCACCCTCCAAGTGCAAAGTACTCCTACAAGACTGGCAGGATTCTCATCCTGTACTCACCCTGGATAGTGAGCAGATTGAAGTAGTTGAGAAGTTCGTGTATCCAGGTAGCTATATAAGTGCTGGTGGTGGCGTGAGTGATGAGATTGATGCACGTATAAGGAAAGCCAGAGCGGCTTATGCCAATCTGGGCCATCTTTGGCGCCTTCTTGATGTTAGTCTGGCTGTAAAAGGTCGGATCTACAACGCGTCGGTGAGAGCAGTTTTGCTCTATGCTTGTGAAACCTGGCCTCTCCGAGTTGAGGATGTTAGACGTCTCTCTGTGTTCGATCATCGTTGTCTTCGAAGGGTTGCTGACATACAGTGGCAACACCATGTTAGTAATGCAGAGGTTCGGCATCGTGTGTTCGGGCGCAGAGACGATAATTCAATTGGTGTCACCATCTTGAAACACCGACTTCGGTGGCTTGGACATGTTTTACGAATGTCGTCCCAGAGACTTCCACGCCGTGCATTATTTGCCGACTCTGGGACTGGTTGGAAAAAGCGGAGAGGAGGTCAGTGTATGACATGGTGTCGTGGTATGAAAGAAAGCTGCAAAGGGCTAGCTTCTGTTGGTCCTTCTCGACTCCCTGGCTGGAGTCCGAGAGATGGTGCAACACAGTGGCTAGAGACGTTATCGGATATGGCTCAGAATAGAAGCCAGTGGCGATCCTGCTGCAACCTTCTTTTACTTTCTACATAAAGAGTGGTTCTAACTTTCTTAACTGAAAGAGTCTTCTGGTTGTACATTTTAGTCCGCCTTATCTTTTCACCTCTTCTCTTCCTACTTTCATTATTTTGTGTGGCGCATATGTATCTGGTGCCCTTTTGTACCAATATATATGTGTTTAAATAAATAAATAAATAAATAAAGGCCACTGGAACAAATTAATTTAAAACTCGCAAAATAAATAAAATGTACACTTCTTAATAAAGCAAGCACTGATGACGTTGTTCAGAACAACAGTGAAAGTTACTCAATTAAACAATCTAGTTTAGAGATTTTCACAACACCAAAAAAATCTATCTGAGCCTCAAATGATGTCCATCATTTAAATATTGTGATAATGATCTACACGAAGTAGTTTTCCTTAAGTTAGATATTGATCTTTTGACACATTTTCTAAAAAAATATTCAGTCCGTTTAAAATACTAAACGAACCACAAAAACGTAACGATATTTTGATCAGTTAAAAAAAGTATAAAAGAAACATACAGGTTTTGTTTGACCTAGACGATGTGCACGATCCATTGCTTGTTGATCTACAGTTGGATTCCAGTCAGAATCATAAAATATAACTGTATCAGCTGCAGTTAAATTAATACCAAGGCCACCAGCACGGGTTGATAATAAGAATACAAACCAACGTGGATTAGTCTGCCATTGAGCAACCATATCTCTACGATTGGATAAACGTGATGAACCATCCAATCGTAGATAAGCATGTTTACGATATAACATAAACTCCTAAATAAGTGATAAATATAAAAACATCACATTAGTAGTCAAAAACAAGTCATAACTTTTGGAAGTGATGCAAAACACGGTAAATAGAAGTTTTTTATACAAGATTTAATCAGCTGTGTATGGAAATCGAACGGTCAAAAATGAAAGGATACGCCTATTTCCAACGGTAAATCAAATAAATTCATCAACTGTAGAACTGGTTGTGGAGTAATATATAGAGCCCAATGTAGATCGACTTATTTGTAGGAAATAAATATCAATAAAACTGAGCAACAAAATAAATAAACACCGCACTTATAAAAAGAGTAAAGGAGAGAAAGGTACTACCGAAAATGAGTAGAAATATGAAAACGAAAATAGTTTATAAAAGGAGATACAGTTCGGTTAAAAATGCGACCAGAGAAATTTCTTTCAGTTCCACTACCACGTACTTTCTTCAAAACTATTTTCAGAATGCCATCGATGGTAGGGTCGAAAAACCTCATTTCTGGATTGCAACAATGGAGGGAGGTGGTTGCATGCCCTCACTTTACTCAGGGTTTGTGTAGTCTTCAAAATGTTATCATACTTATCATTAATATTCAGTGGTGTGAAAATACGGCCAATAAATACACGAACTAACCGAAAATAACCAGCTTCTCGCGAATCACACTTTCACGGGTTTCGAACAATCAGTGATCTATGGTGGAAACCAGTGGTTTGATTTCAATGGAACGTAGAATTATTTCCTTATAGTGGATGTACAAATTACATAAGGGCTTTTTAAAGATGAATACGGTGGTTGCTTCATTTAATAATGCCAGGACACTATTTTCTACATCCATCAAAACAAGGCAGTCAGCTCCTGACCAAACGTTCGCTACCTTTAAAAATAACCGAGGATAGGTCATCTGGATCTGATGACTTGGATGCCTAATAAGTTGTTCCTTGAGGAACCCCCGTTGTGTTAGATCAATCGGTCGTCGACGGGTAGAGAGAAAAGGACAGTCTAACCAACGATACTGAGACAGCATACCATCCAAACTGTTTTGTTGAAGAACTCTGTCATATATCTGCTCTTCATCGAGTTTTAGAACACAAACGTAACTACTGATGTCTGATTGTTGTGGTATTTCTTAGTGTTAAAGTAGCATTAAACTTTATTGATCAACAGGTTTCATGGAAGCGTCTGTCTTTGACAGGTGTACCATACAAGTACGTAAAACGTGTTTTTTTACTCCCGAACTAATGGTCGAGTCATAGGTTATGGTTGACTGTCATCAGAATTCATTAGATCAAGCGATGTTTTTTGGGACATTTAACTTTCCCAACTTATTTGACTTTGTCATGCACATTTTTTCGGGAATAATGCTTTCGTCGTCTGACTTTTAAGGAACTGGTCATCTTTTAGGAGATTCACTTCCTGACTTGGAATAAGCACATCATGGTTTTAATCAGTGGAAACATTGAGTGATAATACAAGCATGTTTGAGATAAGTTCCTCTATCTCTAAATGCAAATGTTGTTTTAGGAACGGTCTGCGTCAAAGTCTGAACTAATGACAGAGATTGAGAGTAGTAGAGCACGTCGACCACTTCAATTGTCTTGGAAGTCTCATTAATCATGATGGGTTGATGTCTGATGAAATCTCGGTGAGAACTCAGAAAGGTCGGCTGAATTTTTCACCTCATGTCACTTGTGGAATAGGTAAGGTATCGATCTACCAACCAAGAGACGATTTCATTTGGCAACAGAATATGGTCTGGGTTAGAATCCAATGGGGATCGTTAGTTCCATTAAACAGTATCAGGAAGAACGAAACAGAGATCGTGTTCGTCACTACTCGACGATTGTGTTAAAAAAGAATCCTCAAACTCACTTTGTGCTTATTCCTGAACTCAATAAATTCTGTAAAGAATGTGAAACTCTAATTTGAGTATATATGTGTTGCAGTATATCAGCTTTCCAAGATTTCCTTAAACATCAAAGTACAAAATCTGCAGAAATGCTCCAAATAGACTAGTAGATAATTCTCTACCGTAATTAAGGGAATACGTATAGACAAGATCAGAAAAAACACTTTATCAATCCGGCTAAAATATCTAACCTCTTGAAACCGAAATAACAATAAATGGATAATTTTCTCGAGGAAACAAGTCAAACTAAGTGAAACTAACCTCTAATATATCAATCATACGTGTCATTTGTGAATAAATTAATACACGATGTCCATTTGATTTCAATTCAGAAAGAAGGTAATCTAACGTAGTTAATTTGCCAGAATCTGAAATGCGTGTAGCACGTGAAACAAGTTCTAAACTTCTAGGCAATGGCGTGGTCACATTGTACGATAATGAATATACATGTGATGTATCATAATTGCACGTATTTACAAACGGTTTAAGTGGATTAATTAACACCTAAAATAAACAATTTAAAAAAAATTCAAATTAGAATGAGAATTTCCTTATATGTTGCGCATAATGGGATGCCCTATACGAGTAAGCAAAAGCAATACTGAATTTAAAAATCATTTACCGGGTCGAAATAACATAAGTTTTGGGTATTCACAAATCGAGACGAAAATGTTTCTGAAGGACATATCAATGGTATGCTATTCAAAAGCTTGAGTGAAACACGACAATGTATGATTTAGGTAAACAGATACAGCTGATTATTGGCGATTTAACAATTCATGTCCAATATGTTAAATAGCCAAACTCCTTTGTCTTCAATTCAGTTGTGGTCGGATCGATCTTCGTGGAGTAAAACTAAATTATTTAGCTGTTTCTTCTGAAGCTTGTTGGCTAACTTATTCCGACTCAGTATGTTATATAACTCTTTACTAATTCAACCAATTTTACGGCTGTGACCAGTTGGAGTCATAAAACCACAGGAACCATCTTTATTATAATTAAGATACTGAGTTGGTTCGTTAAGATAGTTTAATTCTAAGCAATGAAGGTGCTATAATTCACGTTGTTTGGTTTTGATGAGTAGCTTTTAGTTAATCAATACATACATGTCTGATAATTCTCTGTAAGCTATATTTGGACAGGAAGTATAATTTACAAAGATTGTTGAATTATAGGCATCACTATCTCCATTAAGTTTTGAGATTCAATTGCGGTAATTTTTAATTATGAACAACTGGGATATTATTCTAATATGGACATGGCTCTACGGGACAACTAACACATAAAACTTCAACATTAATTCCCAATACAATGAAAAACAGAGAATATATGAGGTTAGGAAAAAATCGATATTCAAAGAGACGTAATTATAGTGGCACAAACATGCAAACATAACAATCAACAATGACCTTGAGACACAACGAAATTAGCAAACTAACAGTAAGAACAATCAATCAAATAAGATAAACGACCGTGAGGAAATATCAACTAGAAAGAAGTTATCGCAGTCATCCTGACGTAAAATAACTAATATTTATTTACAAGAGCCAGATGAATTGAGGAGTATCCCCTAAAAGGGATACACAGAATAGGGTGGAAACTAGTAAGGGTAATTTACTAAGATGTGGTTGTAAGTTTTATTTACATTGTGAACCATCCGTAATCTAATCTAATATACTGTTATATCCAGAGCTCGTATTCTTGCTATACCACGTACAACTTGAGCACTCCAACACTAGAACCCTCCGAGTCGCAAGTTAGAAGACAGAAGACAAGTAGGAAGGAGTCTCATTCCAATCAGTGTCAAACAAGGTACGAAACACTCAGGTATTTATAGTTTTTAGTAAAAACGAAATCATCACTTCAGTCATCCAATCTGCATACAGTGGTTTTTAGGATTTGTCCAATCAGGAAGCTACACGTCAAGATTCCGGAATGTTCTTTCAAAAGATGATTAGATGGAAAGTCTTTGGCTCTTTCCAAACTTCTTAGGGTTCCCGAAGGGCCGACCCTACATATACATAAATGTGAAAATCCAAACTACATGCTATTTATCGTAAGTAGTCTAGTATCGATCTGCTCCACTAAGTTCCTACAACCAGTTTAACACTTGTTACTACCTTCTTATCACTTCTTTTTACATACTGCTGCTGGATACCATTAACTAAATGTTAAGTTTTTCAGTTCATCTAGATTTTGTCCTTTTTAGAGCATCAATGAATTTCCACATGTTCGGATGAGCGGCGCCAATGAGTTAGTTAAATCCTCTATGCCATCCCTACACCAGATTATTCGTTCTAAGATCTCCCAAAAACGGAATTATGGACGTTCAATGATATGACTTAGAAAACTGGATCGTTGTGGCCTGTATGTCTGGTCGGTTTTTTGATCCAGATCTTCAAAGTAATTTGTTGATATTCTGATTTTTTTCTTTATTTTCTGAGCGGAATGGTGACTTCATCAGATTACCAAATGCAGTTATGATATCTGTGACTGATACAAGAGCTAATTCTAGTAACTGACGGGTCATAAAACAAACTTTTTATTTGTTATTGAATGTTTTGGTGACTGTTGTAGTCAGGTATATAGATCAGCTTATGTGGAACAACAGTTATATACTGTATTTGGACATACCTATAAAAATGTTAACAAAGCTGAATGTTCATAATCAGTGATAATAATTGATCACTTTAAATTTGGACTCAGTTTATTCAATTTGTTGAAAGTGAGCACATAAGAATTCGAACTTTTATTATTCATTAGAGTATAAACAAAAGAAATAATCGTATGAACTATTTAGATCTGAAGTTTGAGCTGATATAACAATACGACAAACTCACAGATACCATAGCTACAATTTAATATGTCGCTTCTGTTGATAAAGCTGTCGATTGCTTTTTTCCCATACACCTAAAGCTTTATTTGGAGCATGATATTGTTTTATTAACTGTCTGCAATAAACTCATAATTTGTATGAGAGCGTTGATTTGTTAACGGAATTGATAAGATTAGCAAATACCATGATTTATCAGGAATCAATTGAAAATGAACATGAAACTGAAAAGACTTTACAAATATATTATTTTATTTATAACAATCTACCCAACGCTCAATTTATTCAAAATTATGAAAAGATTTTAACATAAATACTGCACGTCATGCTTCTTATAAAACATCAATACTTACAATCTATGTAATGTTAAGTTTCAAACCATAAATCCGATGTATCTTAGTTTCATCAATGCTTCAGTCGATTCTTCTTCGTGATATTACTTTAGGATTGCTATGAATGGGTTGGTTTCGAAGATCATGAAATTATACTCTTAATACATTTAACTCTATTTGTGAGCCTTTGAAAATCAGAATCAACGTTATAATGTATAAAAATTTAATTCACAATATTAAAAAAAATCAACATCCTGTTATAGGATAATACCGGACACAAAGTAGGAGGTATGTTAATTACTGTACTAAAGAGGATGTAAGATAGTCAGGTTATTAACTAAATATGAGCAGTGGTTATGCAAACTTAAATTTTCACTCATAGTTCATACAATTCGAACGACTGAAAACTCAAATGATACTTAACACCATGAATAGATCAATATTTTAGTTATCAATAACAAAATAAATTTGATAGAAACTTACTTTGTGAGTTGTTGCAGCTGAAACAAAATTTGGAATATAAGGTCTTATTCCAGGACAATGAATAAAAACTGATGGTACATACGATACAGTGGTAGACGATTCGCATTCAACTTGACGAAGGAGAAGATCTTGAAGATTAACTAATTGTGAAACTGAATGACGAGAAGTACGCATATGACTCATAGGGAAAAATGAATTCAGTTGCAACAATCCAGAAGCGTTTTTATTCATTGTAATATCTTCATTAAAATAGTTACTTATTATAATACGTACAAAGTGGTTATGAGAAATAAGTTGAGAATCGGAATGTGAAAAACTCCCAGTTTGAATAATTTTTGCATATTCATTAACAGATAAACCTAATAGGCGGGTGAATGAAAAGCCTACAAAACAAAATAGAAATATCAAATACAGCAAACGAACTTTCATACGTACAAAATCATTTTTATTACCAGTGAAAAACCAGACAAACAAGTAATCACTATAAACAGTAAGGAAAATTGAAGCCTTTTCAGTAATTGCGTGGTGTGTGCTACTGATGTCGACAGATGTAAGTAGTACGCGTCATCAATCGAAAGTGAAATGTCTGAAGGCAGAAGGTTAAGAAGACCAAAGAAAAAAGAACGAGAACAGGGGGTGATTGGTGTGGAAACAAAAGAACAGTCAAGTCTGAGACAATTGGTTGACATTTTGCAAATGAAGAACTTACTGTATTGTTATCAGGTTTTACTAAAAGATTCTGTAATTTTGTGTTCAAATACATTTGGTTGTCCCCACTGGTGTTCTGGTTCACTACAGTTGTAGTGCTTCCCTAAAAATATCCATGAGATATTCATTTGAAAAGATTCGTTACAATCTGAGTAGTAGACATAACAAACAGTTTCGCTCGAAGAAATCATGGAATGAGCTGCATTATAACACATTGGAATCCGATGTAACTCAAAATAAATACACACTTGTTATATCCTAACGAAGAATAAATGAACGGTAACTGCTGAGTTATTTATGGACTAATATTATACATATATTTATATATTATAAGCTTCCATTTGACCTAATGACGACTATTATACGATTTACTATTCCTAATTTATTAGTTACAGCCTCTCACAATCACAGCCACCTTTTGGTTTGATTTTGTATGATTGTTATTTCCCATTTTATTGTATGATGCGGTTTGGTTTGTTTGTATATAAACCAAGTATGTCTGAAATATATGATTCAAACAGTAGAAACTGTATTCTGGGCTCAAACAGGCTGAATTAGGCGAGAAGCTACTATCTCGGAGGTCCGATAAAACCTAAGAGTTGAATCTAGGCTGCTTGTACTGGTTCATGCGTCATTGGTCTGGTCGTATAGGTCGGTGTTTTTAATTGACGATTTAGTCACACGATATATTAACAGGTCATTAGGACAGAACAACACTCATAAGAAATACATTTTACGAGAACACACAAGTCAAATTCATAAAAATGTTTACCTACTTCTTAGTACTGGTTCTGAATAAAATACAGTCTTATTTTATCTGCAAAACATCGTCAGCTTGATACTAGTAGTAGTCAATGTCAGACCGATTATTTCAATAAATACATTCACAAGAAGGATGGAAACGATGTTTTAAATTTATAAATAAGCAGTACTCTATGCCGATGTGGTGTAGAAAATTATGTTGATGCACATTCAACGATTTACCATTCTTAAGTTATCCCTTATCTATTAATCACCGCCTCCCACATTCACAGCCACATTTGGCTAAATCTTGTACAAATGTTATTTTCTATTTTATGGTACGGTGTGGTCAGTTTGATTGGTATATAAACTCAGCAGGTTTGAAATAAAGTGATTCATACTGCAGAGGCTGAGATTGGTGTTTTGGATTTAGCTGGATGGGCTAGGCAGAAAGCAGGACCGACAAGCACTCTAGACTGCTCATACGGTTTTCGTGTATCACTGGTCGGATCGATAAATCGCTGCTCTCTGATTGGCAGTATTATCACGTTGAACGTTAACAAGGCGTCCACTCGGCCACAAGTTATAACACTGACAATGTAGGAAAATATTGTGCAGCATTAAGCAAGACCTTTTTTATTTTTAAACTATCAGTTCGATTCACCATGTGAAAAGTTAGTGGTATTGAATTATTCAGTCTCCAAAAGAATAAATTACATCGATAATCTCGCAGTTCCAACTGAAGTAGCTCAACCATTCAGCTAAACTAACATATTGATGCTTAAGAAACTGATATGATTATATCGAGAGTAAAAATCTAATTAAGTTACTAACTAGACACAAATACTAACAAGCTTCAGTTAAAAGTTATTCGGTTTATGAAATACAATCTTTAAAAAAATTATCACTTACATTTAGATGGGTAATTTGTACACGACCTTCTTTGATTCACCATACAGCTTGGTCCTAAATCTGGTTCCTCATTGTCATGATGCCATAAGTCCTTATGTATATAACAAGGATGATGAAGATAGAAATACTTTGCAATAATGATGAATAAACCTATTGGATAACAGTCATACAAGGATATTGGACACACAGAAAACAGACTGCGCAAACTTTTAGCTCTCCAACTAAACAATGACAAGGTGTCTACAAAATAGAAGTTGAAAAAAAACGGAACTATCCTTTTTAAAATGACAAATTGTTGAGTTTTGGATCAACTAAAAATATACCACATTTTAAACTTACCTGGAGTTTAAAGAGTTAATCTTATTTGAAGATTATAGGTGAGCATTAATAATCAATCCTAAACTATGATGATTTCAGTGATCAAAACAATCTTTTAAAATAGATTAATTTCCTCCAACAAAGAAGAATTTTTATCCACGTAGATGAATAACATTGGAGTACAACATAATGAAAGTCTTCCGAACTGATGAAAAGTAAAATTGTTTTTTTAAAAAAGTAGGATCAGGCACATATATACATCGGTTCAATCTGTCACACTTTATTAGCACAAGATGAACACCAAATTCATAGAAGTAGTTACTCCAATGGTAGTAATATATAAAAGAAAGATTGTGTACAAGGATATAATACAGGAAGAAAGAATTAGTTCGTAAAAATCAAGGTGTTAAGCAATTTTAATCTCACTGTCTAAAAAATTCTTTTAATAGAGATCAGAGTTAATGATGTCTACGACAAAAATAACCAAATTATGCAAATGATATCAATAATTGATAAATATTCGCTACTAAGAAATAACGTTCACAAGCAAGTGGAAAGTAAGTAGATAATACACTAGACAAATGTTTACTTTTTGAAAACATTGAAGCTAGAGATAAATAAGCCTAAACAAATTTAAATCAGACAGCTGAACAATTTACAAAACTGAACTATTTATGGAATACTGAGAATTTAAAAAAGTACAAATAATGGGTTATGCATACAACAAAAAGTAATAACTGTTTTACATACCATCTTCGTACAGTAAATTTGGAAGCTTCCACATTGCATATTGATTACGATTGTTATTGTAAGCATTATACTTAATATTTGAATTATAGAATCGACAACTATTCGGTTCAATTTGACCAGTTATACAAGAGAAACGAACATCACGACGTTCCCATAGATCTGGATGATTGCATACTTTTCTTAGTTGCATCACCAAATTAATTAAATGAGCTGTAGCTGACGAAGACGATGACAATGCATTAGTATTATCTAAATTCGATGAAAAATTATCTGATATTCCATTAGCAGACATGATGGAACTAAGATCTTCAAGACGAATCTTACTACGTAATCGTTCATATAATACTTGTTGTCGATGACTTAATGGACAATATAACATAATCTCAGTCTGTATATTTTTTTCAAGAGAAAAAAAAAAGAAATAAATAAAAGAGATTAGCAGCTAATCAATAATGAAACTGGTGACAATTACGCAATAGGTCCTGCAAAAAAGTGTAAATAACTTTAGGTTATAGTTGCAATTCGAAGACTTATTGATTGAAACAGAAATTTAGTAGTGTTCTACACATAAATCAAAAAAATCTTCAGTTACCATTATTCTGCCCCCAATATATATATATATATTGAGAATCGTAGTTTAAAACAACTAAAGATATAAAGGTTTGATGTTGTAAGTGTTAACATCAAATTAAATCCTACATTCATATTCAAACACGATTAACTAATCAGTATTAAATAGCACATAATAGTTATTATACGCTAAATGATGAGTTATTAATTCAATAACTGACAATATAAACAATTGCTTATTAAGAGATACAATGAAAAAGTCATGATTAATACTATTATTGTTTGTTTTAGTTCCAATGCCTTATACACTTATTACGTCAAATTACAAATGATTACTCTAAAATCACTCTTTCACTTCTAGCCCCATTGAACTCAATCTTGAAGTCACAGTTTTGTAAACCGAACTGTGCACTTAATTTATTGTACCGAACAATGTGATGAGAAAAAAAACGAAACTTCAAAACTCCATATATCTAACGTCAAAACTGAGTTGACTAATGCATCCATGAATTATTTGATATAAAGTCAGATTCATTTAGACTTCTTACCTTGATAATGAACAGTAACCAAAGTAAAGAATAATCAGAAGTAATAGAACGAGCTAAATATTGTTTAAATGAGAAACCAAGCTCACCTTAGTCGATATTTCATGTTCAACTTCAGTTTTTGTTCTACGTAACATGAATGGTTTTAAAATTAAATGTAAACGTGACAATTGATTTTCATTCAATTTTGAAGTTATTAAAGATCCAGTTCCACTGCTACTAGTGATGCTTCCTCCTCCACCACCAGTTCTAGCTGTAACACTGGCTTGAGACTCAATATCACGTGAAAACCAATTAGCAAATTCATCATGTGAATCAAATAATGTAGGCATAATAAAATGTAACAATGCCCATAGCTAAATACATGGATGAATATAAAACAAAATAGATTTAGACAATATAAATCATATCAAAATAGTAAAATAAAAAACTGATTGACAATTATTAATTAGTTAATAAGAATTGAAAAGCTTTTGACTAAGATATTCTTATTTGTGAAATATGACTAGCTTAGTTCTAATGCATGTATAGTGTAATGATTTAAATATTTTACATTTGACAGCTCAAGATCATTACATAATTTAATGAATTATATAACACAATACATGTAATGTGAGGCTTCGTACACGAGCATACATAAGCTTTTATTGTTGGAGTTTTATTTCGAATGACGCTATTATAAATATGATATTCAACTTTAATTATGAACCAGGATTTTGAAATGTTATTTACAAAAAGAGCATTATTTCATTTAACGACTGATGAGAGTTCAGTTAATGTAAAAGGTTATATTCACCATGGACTGATATAGGAACCAGAAGCCATACATTAAATATGCACGTTGGAGAAATGAACGGAGAGCAGTCAAAAAATCTAACAATTCTATTCAACAAAGGAGGTAAGTTGATCAGTTTTATAATATTGTTTTCCTGAAGAGCTGCAATAAGTACTTAATGTCCATATTTCAATTATTGTAAGTTTATTGTAGGTTAATAGACTATTAATCGTCAAAATGTGCATTATAAACAAGAATGAGATTTATCTACGTCACAACAATAATTCCTGGTAGCAAAATGATAATAAATCACTCTTTCATAATCTCTGATAGCGTTCTTCAAAGCTTCAAACGATTAAAATGCTTCCAAATACAACGTAGTCAAGAACACATACTCGGTGTCTGTAGCAACGTTTGGAACCACATGGCTAATGCTTAGTAAGTTATTGACGCTCATAATTTGGAGGAAATGTAAAAATTGAAGGAATTATTCCCCTTTATATAACCGGTAAATTCCTTTTTAAAGCCATTTATCTTATTGGACAAAACGGCACGAAAAAATTTCTAATTCTAAAGAAACTGTAAAAATACCTGTGACGTTACTCCTATGCAGATGTATGGATATTTCAATAAATGGTCCATGGTGAATGGATTGTTAGACTTTCCTTTCTATTAAGCGCGGTAGGGCTTAGTAATAATAAACAAAGCTTCAGACAATCACCTTTGATTGGGAAAACATTTTTGAATTATTTTGATATTATTATCGACTTGATGGTTGTTAAGTATAGCATGTACTGGTGTTACTACTTTGATTTGTAGATTTTCTAGTCTTACTAGATTATTTGGAGGTCTTTTAGTGTAGCTTAGATGTTCTTTTGCACGAGTTACGATTTCACAAGACGACTTTGTAATATAGAATTCATCAGAATTTACACATAATCTGTAGATGCAATTCTGTGTCGAGGTAAAGGGGATTTTATTTTTTTAATTTGAACTAAAGCATTTCGAAGTGTTAATCGTTTTATAGGATGCTTTAACTCCGTGTGATCAAAGAATTTGTTGTAATTCTTCGATTGTATTATGACCATAGTGATAGTCACTTTATCCAAATATTTCACATCTGACACCACTATCAAGCATACAAATATTTCTTACACTACTCTTCAAAATTACAAATACCACATGTTTCATATCCACCAACATTCAAACATAGACACAAGTAGATCTCAAACAAAAAAAACACTTTGACCGAATCAATATGTCAATAACATGATCTGACCTATTTTAATTTTGATTGTACTACAGATGTTCTGTTTTTCACGATTTCTTAATTGTAGGCTTTCATTTAACCTATTAATTGCGATTGTATGTTTTTATTATTCGTAAACTTATTATCCTTCTATTGTTCAGTTTTTATATCACTTATGACTTAGTTGTATATAAATTAAAAAATCTTGTGGTGATGTGTAGTCATGTAATTAGCGCACATAGCTCTATGACTTTTAGAATAATAATAATAATAAAAGATTTATGCCTTGGTGTGTTCATTTTATGAATGGCTAGTGTGGATGGAGGGAGCTCGCTGGACCAGCAGAACTTTGTGATCGTCTGTTGTTGGTTGTTATTCATGATTATCACGTTATTGGTTGGAGTAAAAAACATTGATCTGATAGACACGACAGGTACTCGTAATTAGTGGATTTCATAATCTGGTGATCCGATGAGTGGATACATAAAGAGGTGAAGGTCATAAAACCCATTGTATCCCAGTTTAAGAGGCTTTTAATAGGGTAGAATCAATACTTTTCAAGACCTGATTTTATAGTCAGTGTGAAAATATCGGTTATTACAAGCTTTGGCAAAAAGTGATATACGAAATTTTCATAAGATCTAAACTATGGATCTATCGAAGTACAAAAGTAACAGCAAATTTTCGATAACCGTACTAAAACATCGACTGGAAAATTTTCACCATTGAAGTCTAGCGCAAGGACACAACAAACTATAAACGTTTATTTGGATCGTGTAGGTGGAGAAACGATGAACACAGTAGAATAGCAGTAACTATCTAATCCTATCTTACATCCAAAGCCTCATTAATTGATATAGCTCTGTTATGAAAGATATTTCCAAACTGGATTACATTAACAAGCTACAATATTAGTCACTATTATTGTACTCACTTCTTGCATTGTATTCTGAATTGGAGTCCCAGTGAGCAAAAGGCGATTTCGACACTTAAAAGATAACAGAATTTTCCATCGTAAGCTAGGAAGAAACAAAAAAGGACTTGAAATTTGCATAATGACAATCTATTTGTAGTTCTTTTTAGTTATTTTAATACATAGAATATCTTCAACATTGAATTAACTGATTTTCAGGGTTATTCCTAAAATACTAAATTGTAGGCATATATATTTCGGATTACTCTAGATTTTTGATTAGGTTAATAAAAATGAGATTTACACTAAGACGTTTAGTACAAAACAATGCGAGGTAATGTAAATAGACAGCTTACATGGTTAATAATGATGAAACAAAGTAATTCGGCAGAGCCAAATTACTGTTAAGGCTTATTTCAGTAAAATATTTATTTATTTAAACACATAAATATTGGTACAAAGGGGCATCAGATATATATGCGCCGCACAAATCTCATTCGACTTGTGTGAGGGCTGTGATACTACACATGTGCCCAAACCGAAGCAGGTGGTTTACTTAGGGGGCCACACCCCGAGCCTTTGACCTAAAGGTCTAACCCACAAGGCAGTGGAGCATCGTGAGGAGATGCAGTCCCATGGTAGCCAGTGACCAACGATTGATTCATACGCCATCTGTTCTCTCGGGATACTGGCGCCCATGTGCATCATTGGTTCGGAATCAGGGTTTTCCAACTCCCCTAGGTGGACTTTCTGTGTCCATCAACCCGGTTTAAGCGCCGAACATTCGCTTTTCGTCCACTCAAGTTCGTAAACAACACCCCAACCACGAGGAGGCAGTGAGTAGGACTTCCCTGGTAGAGGCTACATACGCTCAGTAAAATATAAAACTATTTCAATAATCAACGTATTTAACTAACGCACTTCCAGGTATCAGACTAAGTATGGATACACATAAGTGAAATAAGATGATAAACAGAACTATTTTAATTGTTTTGAGGTATTTCTTGAACTTATGCATAATACACTTTTGTTTGTAGATATTTTGATAGCAAAAGACAGTCAAACTTGTGCTTGTACTTTACACGATTAATCCACAGAAAGTAAAACATTAGGCAGGTCATCACTAAACAAACCTGAAAGAATATACAAGAATACAATGTTAATCTTTGACGAACACTTAATCCCAGTCATTTTATAAAATAACTATACGAGTCCAAGTAAAGACTCTAGAAGCTTTATTACGTATTCAATTAACTCGGGTTGTAGCAAAAAATTCATTGAAATCTTTTCCTCTATCATAAGTGAACTGTTATCATTTTTGGTAAAACTACACAATCAGCGACTGAGAATAAGTTGAGGTAACTATGATTAAGTTAACTTAATACAGAAAAAGATAACTAGCTGGTTACTATGGCAGAAAAGAACGTTCGATGATTTAAATCAACGACCAGAGGAAAAATTTAAAATTAATTTGACCAACATACCTTGATGTACTTTTAATAGCATGTGCTTCATCTAAAACAATGTAGGACCATGCGGTTTTATTAATAAATTTCGCATCTTGTAAAACAACTTGATAACTTGTTATAACTACATGAAGTTGAGAATCTTTAGTTCCAGCCTGTCCAGGATTAATCTCACCGGATTCATCAACAGATTCTACATTAGAGGAACGTGTAGACGACCAAAATCGGCGTAGAACTTTACGCTCTGTTGGTGTACCCCAATAAGGGACTAGACGAAAAGCTGGAAGGAATTTAGCAAATTCCTGTGTCCAGTTATGCAGTGTTGAAGCTGGAGTAACGATTAAAAATGGACCCCAAATGTTGTAATTCTTTAAAGGAAATCGAGAAAGAAAAACTAAAACTATTTAAAGTCAAATTCGCAGTCAGTAAACATCATAACCCTGAAGAACGATGTTCAAATATTTCTTCTCTATCGAATACTGGAGTATCAAACTAATTGACTAAGATCCTTTTGAATATCCCCTAGAGCCACAGCTAGTTCCGAGCCCAGGTAAAGGAGGATAGTGCACGTGATTAACAACCACATCTCGTAGAAATCTTGGTACAGAATCTCTAACTAGAGAAAACTAAATGATCTCTTTCCTAGGAGGAGGAAGTTTTTCATATGGAAGAGTCATCACGTTTTATGGTGAATGCTGATTTCACTCATCTACATTGTTCCTTTTTTAGAGCATCAGTGAGTCTGGATATACTCGGATGAGCAGTGCCACAAAGTCGAAGCTCCTTCACAAAAACAGGGCGATAATAAACATGGGGATATGGGATTTTCAGACAATGTGGGACATACAACCTGGCCGTGTTTGGAACAAGTAAAACTCATTGGACACAAGCTTAACAAAAAGGACTGGTTTCAAGAGAAATGTTATTTATTCTGCTAACAGGGAAGAGAATTCTCACACATACAATGAGTTGCACGGATGCCCTACGAAGCATAAAAATCCTTTGTAGTATGAGGAATTGACGGCTTCAGGATCATCAAAGCATCCTTTAAAGTAAAAAAGGAAAGAACAATAATGAATGATACGGTACTACGTACACACCAGTGGTAGCATCAAAGGTGATAAAGGCCAGTTTTATAGAAGACAGCAGTCCATTGTAGAGAAATATCCTCAAAAAGAGACCTGACAATTCTGATGGGAAACCTGAACACCAAGGTCAATATGGACAACACCAGGTATGAAGATGTCATGGGACGACATGGACTGGGAGGAAGAAACAAGAATGTTAATGTATCAGACAGACAATGTGTTTTCAACAACACAGCACCATTTCGCCTACGGATGCACACACGAATCTCCATGGGCCTCTCCAAACCACAAATCGATCATATTTACATGAATAAGAAATTTAGAGGGCTCATGGAAAACTTCAGCAAAAAGAAAGGAGCTGATAAAGCTTCAGAATACTACTTGGTGGCAGCCAAAATAAGACCGAAGCTAAAAAAAAACACAGAACAATCGGACAAGCGATACTGAGAAAGTTTAGTACAACCTTCTGGCGAGATCCCGAGCGTTGCAACTACCTTGACGTGGTGGTTGGGTTTACCTATCATGATGAACCAATCGGGCTATACTGGCTGGAACAATCGTTCCTCAAGGTCAGTTGAAGAGCGGTAAGACTAAAAGCAGCAAACCCAAGGTCCGAAGTCTTACTGCTGACTGTACAGACGTGTGACAGCAGTAAGATGTTTCCTTCAGACAACCAGCATAACAGCAATGCCGCCTTCCCACAAGGAGGGGCGGTGTTAGAAAAGGTCGACCCTAAAAATACACACCCCGCCTTATCCCACGGATATTCGTCCTCGATGGTAAGGTCGCAACAAGTACGGAGCTAACACAAAAATTACTCACAAAAAGGTCGTGTATGACCGACCTCAAGCAGTTGTCCCCTGGGCACTGCGGTCACGCTCTCAAGTAACCAAGACCACCTCTAATCCAATTTCCTTTTCAGATACCTCCAGAAGAACCCGTCCATGGTGTGAGCAACCGGGAAGTGATAACCGCCCTTATATCTCTAACAGCACTCAAGATCACTGTATTCATAGTCAATCTTCTTCAATTCCTATTATTCCTTTTACCTAGACTTTCACACCAAACTTCCTCTTTCGGCTTCCTCCTCAAGTGTCAACATAGCCAACGATACTAAGTTACTAGTATTTGACCACAAATGTCTTAGAAATATTGCTCGCATCTGCCGGGATCACCGGGTAAGTAATGGTGAGGTTAGACGCAGGGTATTAGGGAATGATGGTAAATCAGTTGATGAGGTTGTGAATCGTCATCAACTGAGATGGTTGGGCCACGTGTTACGTAGGCCTAAACACCGATTACCACGACGCGCAATGCTGACTAGTGTTGGAGACGGTTGGAAGAAAGTTAGGGGCCGGCAAACCAAAAAGTGGTATCAGTCCATAAAGTCACTAACTTCTGGTCTGAGCCTTATCGGTAAACGCAGACAACTTGGAGTCCATGTGACTATCGTAATCAATGGTTAGAGACTCTGAGTGATATGGCTCAGAATCGATTGAAATGGAGTAGGTGTATACACTCTTTGTCTTGCCTTACACTATGAGATTAAAATTGCTTCATATCTTTCTTTCTTCTTGTGCTATATCCTTACATGCAATATTTCTTTTATATATTACCACCATTAAATTAACTACTATGAATTCGGTGTTCATTTTGTTGTACACTTGTGGCAACTTGGACTGATGCATATATGTGCCTGGTCCTACGTTGTAGCTGACTGACTGACTGACTCCGTCGAGATACTGACATACTCAACGAACTCGAGATAGCTGTCAACATCAAAATTCAAGTCTCACAAGAACTACTAGAAGAAACCACTATGGAAAATAGTCGGAAAGAAGTTAAAAAAAAACCAGTAAGTTCAACATACTGGGAGGTGGTGGGCCGCAAAAAGCACCAGGATAAAGAGTGGGTCACTATCGATACCCTAGGCAAAATTCAAAATGGGAAAACAAGAATACAGAACACGAAAAAAGCAGATCAAGCCAAGGAACAGATCGAATATACAGAAGCAAAGAAACGAGTGAAGAGAAGAATTAAAGCTGACAAGAGGAAAGATGTAAAAGACTCGGGTACTATGGCGGAAAAAGCTGAAGGAGAAGGAAATCGAAGGGACTGTGTGATACAAGCAAGAAGTTAGCAGGGAAACACGGTCAAAGAGCATAGGAGGCAAACCAATCACTGAAGTTCGAGAGCAACGGAATAGGTGGGTAGGACACTTTAAAGAGCTCTTAAATAGACCACAGCCACTAAACTCACCGAAAATCGGAGCAACACACACAGATCTTCCTGTAGATAGGACCACACCAACAATAAAAGAAATTGGCAAGACCATCAAATAAGTCAGGAATGGCAACGCGGCTGTACCAGACAATATACCAGCTGAATCACTGAAGTCATATAGCTAATTAACTGGAAGGGTGTTCTGTGATCTATTCAGGAAGATTTGGGAAGGACCCGTGAAAACAGATCAGAGAGAAAGACATCTCGTCAGGACACCGAAGAAAGGAGATTTGGGCGAGTTTGAAAACTACGGGGAGATTACATAAGTGTCAGTATCAAACAACGTTTACAAAAAGGTTGCTGAATCGAATAAGAGATACAGTAGACGCCTAACTTATAGATCAACAAGCTGGCCTTCGTAAGGATCGATCGTTTACCGATCGAATTGTAGCCCAGTCACACGAATGGGACTCATCCCAATACACTGTTATGTTTGAATAGATTACGAAATCACCTAAAATCGGCGAACGGAACGAAGGATCGGCGACATAACGACAAGACAAGCTAAACTATTCCGATGAGTCCCAGCCCTGATAACATGAGGGAGAAGATCCAGTTCAAATGAAGGAAAGGTATATTCCACAAGCACCAAGCAGCACGAACAGCAACAAGCACACAACTCAAACGTATATATACAACGTAAAAATATCCTTGGGTAACGTCACAAAATAACATATTAAAAGGGGACGAACCAATGACATTTAGGGTCCTTTCAAGTGGAAAATACAGTCTGAAAATAGAAATGGGCGCTTTCGGCACCAAAACGAGAAGTTCGAATTTCCAAAATAAAATTACAAAAATAAGACGTTTAACAAGTGATTTCTGGGGATCTAGCAGATATCAAAGTATGAATCAACAAAGCAAGGGCAATATTCCTACCGTTGAGAAATACCTGGAACTTAAAGGAACTCTCACTCAAGACCACATTCAGTATTTTTAACATTAGTGTTAAAACAGTTTTAATGTAAGGTGCTGAAACTTGTAGGATTATCATTACCATCACCAAAAACGTATGTGTTGAAAAATAGCTGCCTATGCAAGATAATCCAGACCAGTTGGTCACAGAGCATCAGCAATAATATAGTGTCGAAAAACAAACCAGTAACCCTCCAAGGAGGAAATTAGAAAAGCTTGGAACAGATAGGAAACACCTTTCAGAAACCCATAAACTGCATCACTAGGCAAACCGTAACTTGTAGTCATCAAGACGAAAATAAAAAGGGCAGACCAAAGAGCACAATGGGGCTGAGAACTGGAGGTAGCACACTAAGAACGTAAATATCACGTGGCAACAACTGGAAAGGAGGGCCTAAAACAAAGACGTGTGTAGATCCCTTACAGGCGTCC
This sequence comes from Schistosoma mansoni, assembly GCF_000237925.1. Taxonomy (NCBI): domain Eukaryota; kingdom Metazoa; phylum Platyhelminthes; class Trematoda; order Strigeidida; family Schistosomatidae; genus Schistosoma; species Schistosoma mansoni. The sequence goes on along the minus strand of NW_017386025.1, from coordinate 3,521,017 downwards.
TATCCCTCGAGGGATAGTAGGCTTAATTAACTGAGTACACAGTTTTGCTCAATATGTTATCGATTCATTAGGAATGAAATTAACAGCTTCACTAAACTAATGTTATGTTACACAGTTAGTAAAGATATCCTACATATAACATATTTTAGAAACTTACTTCCGCAAGGCAACCAAGAAATGCAACTGTTTGCACAGTTTTCCCTAGGCCCATTTCATCAGCTAATATCCCATTGATACCTTGATCGAACAAGCCAAGCAGCCAATTCAAACCACGAACCTGGTAAGCTTTTAACTGACCTTTAAATAACTTTGGTGCTTCAATTTGTGTAGTTGTACTAGAATCTGCATTATTGGGAACAGGGGCGTTTAAATTGCGATTTGTTGCAGTTCCGCTATGAAACTGTGATACCTAAAATTGTTGGAAATAGAAATAATTGTCACTAAAAAACTAAGATTAGATAAAAAATCATGGAAAACCATAGAAGAACTGGATACTTTTTCACTTCTAAACTGAAACTCACCTCCAGTAGTTTGCATCCTTAACATCAAATAAAATCGGATCTGCGAACTTCAAGTATTGTAATGAAGATGATACCGTTGATTTAGTTAAATCTAGCGGATAAGAATTAAGGACGCATCTGGTCTTCATTTTACTAATTACTTGACTTGTAAGGACCTTTATCCCGCGGACGAATAAATGTTACATATTTTATGCTTAAGTATAATATTTTGCTTTGCTTTACTAAACAATCATTCTGCCCTCTGATATTCATTTGGTGTAGAGAATTAAACTATTAATTTATTCTTCGTGAACATTCGTTATTGAGCTGTATTTCGCATCACATAATCATAATCGGGAACTGCTTTCATTTGTTGTAACACCTCAAATTCATAACTTCAACGAGCAATATAATATCACCAGTGACAGACCCATAAATTTGCAGTTTATCATTAATTAAATTTTTTAAATAGTGTTATTTTATTATGATTTGAAGTATTTATTCTGTAGAGGAATCTGTCGTCAAATCATGAGCTTATTACTATCAACCCTTAATTTACATGTCTCAATCATTTTTACTTTCTTTTGACAATATTTTCTACATTTATTTAAGAACTATTATCTGGCTAATTATCCCTCGATACTTTGATGTAAAGTATGAGTACATATGTTTTAACCATGTCCTGAGGGCGAGACTAAACTATACTGCCGACCTTTGAACGAATCTTAAATGACCTTGAGAAATATTAGCCAATCAGAGGACAGTAAGTATACAGTGAAATATATAAAACTCAAAAATTAAAGGGGATACTGCTCTTTTGCATGACTCAAAAACTTCTCAAGGTCAGATATAGGTTCAGAAGTTCTAAAATCATAGTGCATACGGTACAGGAACACATCCATATGGCTCCATAGTAGTCGACCTCTGAAACCATGATAGGGTCTCAAAAATTCTTTTAGCCTCGACCACATAGCTTCAATGTTGTTGGTATATTGGCATGGTTTACGGTTTAGGGTTAGAGTTAAGGTTTAGGGTTAGGGGTGAGACTATAAGTTATGGACGACCTTTCAGCGACGCTAGAGTGATCCTGAGAGTGTCAACATAATAACTAAAAACAAATGAGGGTAATAAACCTGTGTGAAGAATTCAAATTATGATTTACAGTTCATGGTTAAGGCTAGGAATCATACTTAGGGTTTTCATCACGAACTGACATCAGCTATAATGCCAAAACTCTATTTATCCAAATGGATAATTGAATTTCGCGCCGAAATCTTATGATCACTTCCCTTGTAGACGCTGAATTATCACGTCTTCCCTAAAATCCGCTGTAAACCGATCGTACGTAAGCATCAGGTACCGAACTTAGCGCCGTGACCTTGAAAACCCGCGAAAGCTTCTGATTGGCTCGGCAGTGTAGTTTAGTCTCGCCGTCCTGAGTTGTTCAGCATTGACTGGCTCTCTGAAAATTCAAAATTTGGATTCTCAGTGCTGATGGAAGTTACGATCAACTCTCCTTATATGATTACCAAATTTAATTACAGACGATTATACAACGAATTCATGTGCACATTCGGATTCTACAGCAGAAAATAGTCAGGGCTAACACAGCATAGTAATAGTGTTTATAGTTGCAGAACCTAATGATGGCATCTTTCTCTCTTCCAGATTAGAAAACATTATTTTAATGAAAACTGAAGATATGTTTCATTGGTAAACTTCAACAGGAATGGAGTTCAGAATAATCACAGATCTTTGTTAATTTTCTCCAGATCTGAACTGGACAGATAACAGACATGTGCTTTTGTTCTGAACTAGTAAGATGTAAGGAAACTAACAACTATAACATATTAACGATTACATTACTGTTACCATAACAATGAATAATAATAATAATAATAATAATAATAATAATAATAATGAGAAAAATGCTTATCTAGAGATAATGATTCATACATACACGATTACGTTCAGTTGTAACAGCTGCTTTGACCTTCATTAAAGCCTCGGATTTCGCTTGTTCAATATCTAAAATAAAGAAAGATAAATGGAAATATCAACAAACTAAAGAGATTCTTCGTAGTTTCTGGAGACAGTGAACAGTTAATACCATCAAGAACTGACTTCAGTAGAACTATCAAAACGGAAGAGCACTGGACAGCTGCTATATGTATTAGTGCCCAATATCAAAATGAGTAACCTGAAATGCTAATCAAAAGCCGTATTGTATAAATTAAACTGTGCCGGAAGCGATGAGGCAACTCATTAGTGTCCCCAGACGAGGACTACGTTGTGTCAAAAATCAATGAAGTTGAAGATTTGGACTACTGGATACTAATTTATTGATCTAAGATCATTTTTTTCTGTCGCCAAACCAGAAGTTCCTGGTAAGGTCATGAGTGCACAATACTGTGACATTTAAAATTGAGTAATACTAACTGTCCAGTGCTCTTTGTTTTTCAATAGTTCAGAAACTGAAATTTAGGTTGATAATTTGACTATTTGAAAAGAAGCTAATGAACACATAAAGTGGTGATTGATTTCTTTTATTTGACTATTTAGAAATCATTTTAATAGGGTTTTCATTCTCTTCGATTACACAAACGACATATAGACAATAAGATTAAAACTTTGAGAAAACGTCTCATAATAGAATGTAAAAGAGTATCTGTAGTTAAGGTTGAAATGATAGCGCAATAAAGAGAAATACACAGGTAAAATACGATTAGTCTTGTTACTTTTTTGAAACAGTAATTTAACTCTGGAATAAAGACTTAATTAGTAAAAAAAAGGGATAAGAACAAACTGAAAAATACTGTAGTACATTCCGTTATCTATGTAATTTTTCTAAAACTCGGGTATTTATAACATTTTATTTTAGTTCACTGACAATACTTTCTGTGCCAATGTGATTTTCAAAATAAAAAACTAGGATGAGAAAACAAACAACACCACATATCACTGAGACACACTACCAAATTAAGAGTTACATATACAACTTGATGAACAACATTTCACCTTTTAAGGTGACAGATTCTGGACATAAGTGAAAGACTGAGTATTATACATGAATGTGACAAACGATTCTCTAAAATTTTAGGAAACAACCAAACATCATGTATGAAAGTTAGATGCTGAAAAAGTCAAAGTTTATCGAAAATTCTAGCAAAGCACATGTGTATGAATACACAGGATGGAAAAAAATACGGTAGTGATTGGTTATAAAATGAACACAACTAACCATATTCTTCTTCAACGTTAATACCCAACCGACAAGCTGCAGCTTTTGCAGCTACAGCTATTGAACTGTATGATTTTCGGTGTGTAGATGCAGTCGATATACCAACAGTATCTTGATCATTCTGAGTGGGATCACATGGAACAGATATGTCAGAACCAGTATCAGTCCCTTCATCGTTAGTTTTTGTTTCTACAGAATCATCATCCATTTCTTCAAGTCGACGTAAGATTCTTTGAGCTTCGATTTCTTGACTGTCTTCCTCTTGAATCACATTACCAGATACTGATTCAGAATTTTCAGGACCACATATATCCTTAGATTCACAATTACCTGAGTTGACATCTGCCATCTTTTTCGCCATAAAATGGGCATATAATTCTGTTTGTGTAATCAGGAAATTCAGTTTTCGTTGTTGCCTTCTGGCCTCCAAAAGTTCCAAGTCGGCTTTACGTTGTTCAGCTGCAGCTTTCTCTGCTCGCCGACGTATAGCTGTACTCGACTCCATCATTGAATTAGACATATTCAACTCCAAACCTCCACTTTCTGGGCGAGCAGAAGTGTAATAATCAGGTAGATCCATAAGTGAAGAGAAATGAGTAATATTAGAACTCGATGGTATAGTTACACCATTGATTGTAAGTGGACCAGAACCATTAGCTGTACTCGAAGTTGAACTACGCCAATTAGATGCAATTTCGCGTGACAGGCGATGTCCACGACCTTAAAAGGAAGCAGAAAAGCACAAATAAAAGAAGTCAACACATCTAAAATGACCAATGTTTAGGATACACATGATATATATGAGTGCGAGCAGTGGCTTTATGATTAAGGCAATCAAGTTTCAATCACTGGCTCGTAGGTTCGAACCTCACTCCACTGAATTCGGTTTCAGAGTTTGAGTAGTATTGTTAACCCTCCAAGTGAGTCAAAGCTGAATACATAAACCTAAATTTAGTTACTCATTTATTTTATATGTATTAGCGGCTTGTCTAGTCAATTCTCCCACTGATGCATTGCAGATCCGACGTTTTACAGCCAAACTAACATCACGAAGTCGCCAAAGATGGACCAGATTGACATAGAACGCTTCGGCTTTCATCATATATGGATTGGCCTCATCACTCACGCTATAATGAACGAGAACTCAGATAGGAACAAGCAACGTACCTTAATACAAAATTACAGAGTTCTTTTGTCACATGTGAAAATCACACGTTCAATACTTCATTTGCAAATCCTGCATCAATTATCTCAAACTTCATCGTTTCTTCATTGCTACAACAATAACTCTCTGTTCCCATTCTCTTCGATTCGATATTCCCAACTTTTTGAGGTCAGGTATTCCACTTCTGATTAGAGTCATATTCTACTTATGTCGACATAAGTAGCATACACCACAACGCCACCACCAGCACTTACGCAGCTACCCAGATACACGAAATCCTCGACTACTTCTATTTGCTCAATATCCAGGGTGAGTGCGGAATCAGGGTCTTGTCAGTCTTGTAAAAGTACTTTACACTTCGAAAGTGCAAACCACAAGCCATACCTACGGACACTAATTCTCAAATGATTAAGTGCGGATTGCATGGCTTGGGCATTATCGCACAGTAAGACAATATCATCTGCATACTCAAGGTCGAGAAGTCTTTCTCAAGGCAACTGATCCACACCACCATTACCTACACCCATTAGAGCTGTTTCCAGAACGTCATCGATAGAGAAGTTGAAGAGGAATAGTGAGATTGGACATCCCTGCCTAAACCCACTGTTTGAATGGAATAATGGAGAGAGGCGATTGTATGCACTCACTCTGTCTGAGGTGTTAGTACATACGACTTTCAACATGCTAATAAACTTTTCAGACACACCCTTCTTCAACAGACAATCCCGGAGAATGGTCCTGTCCAACGAATCGAAGGCCGCCCTGGTGTCTAGAAACACTATGATTGTTGGCCTGTAATAAATGTGACGGTGTTTTACCATTGGGCGGATCAACAATACATCCTCGACCAAAACGAAAAACCAGCCTGTTCCTCGCGAGTCAATCTTTCTCAAAGTACAGCAGAAACCAACAGTTTGGATGCAATCAGAAGAAAATTTGTCGTCCGATGGTTGTTGAAGGAACAACGTGAACCCTTCATAAAGATAGGGACAACTATCAACTCATTCCTTGATGTTGAAACACTCACTAGCTCCCAAACCTTTGCAAACAACGCAGTCAATTCCTTAGCCAGAAAGTCACCACCATCTTCAAAAAGAGCCGGAGGTAAGTCATCTGGGCCAAGTGATTTGTAGCGTTTCAACAGTTGGAGTTCCTTGTGGACTTCCGCCTCGTTTGGTGGATCAGTCGTCACCGGCCATGGGAGGCAGGACAAACTGGTTGATGTTGCCGGAGCAGCAGGCCAGTTGAACTGCCCTTCGAAAAATTCCGCCCATCGTCCAAGATGTCAACAGATGTTAGTGATTGGCATCCCGTCACCCTCACAGATTGTTTCACTCACACCGGACTTCTTGCTGCCAGTGGTTCGGATGAGTTGGAAGAGCTTCCGGCAGTTACCAGATGCAGCTGCTGCTTCCATCTCATTAGCACGCTCCGACCACCAGGTTTCTCGGTCCTTACGCAAGCTTTGTCCAATTTCACTACGTAACAGCCTTCGTTTGTGGTCATACTCACGGTCACCCGGAGTACACTGATGGGCTTCGATCAATTGTAAGGAGCCAGAAGAAACCCGGTGCTTGTAAGCGGGACGTTTCGCAAAGCAGAGAGTGGCTTTACTCGCCATTTACATGGTGTCATGCAGTTGCATCCAATGGTCATCTATACTTTTCGGTGGGATGGTAGCTAGCCTAAAAGCTAACTCGGTTCGATACTTACTTGCAACAGAAGTTGCAACCAATTTACTAACATTAATCCGTTGATGACGGTCAATTCGTTGGCCACTGAAAAGTAAGGTAAGAATGGCGCAGATCAGGGCATGATCAGACTCCAGATAGGTACCCCAAAAGGAGCGGCAGTCTTGTACACAACCACGCCAGTGGTAGCTGATCGCGATGTGATCAGAGTCCAGGCTTGAGATGCAGAGGGAGGATGCAAGGTGGCACACCGGCGATGACTGTGCCGGAAGTTAGTGCTAGCCAGAAACAGGTAGCAGTCTGTGCACAGTTGCAGTAGACGGTCCCCGTTACTGTCCTGCAACCAACAAGTCCCCATCGACCACCTAAACGACGCTCTTCTGTGCCTAGACGCCCGACCTGTGTATTCAAGTCTCCGGCTAGTACTACAATATATGTCGGACGCACTTTCTGGAGAACAGTCGACTGGTGGTAGAATTCGTTCTTGATTGCATCCGGGCTGCAATCTGTCGGGGCATAGGCCGAGATGACAAAAAGATATCGTTTCTCACGCCGATTTCTCCTCACTTTGATGGAGCTTTCTAATCTAACAGCACATAATTGACTGTTAAAATGGGGATCCGATCGATTAGTGCTGCCTCAGCTCTATCGCTTAGTGCGACGCCAAAGCCAGCAAGACCAGACAAAAATGCCACAAGATTCCCGGATAAGCGCACGTGAAACAGGCTTTTCGAAGCGACAGATGGAGATCGAATTTGTAGTACTTCACTAGAGTCTTGAATACGGGTCTCGGATAGACAGCAAACGTCAAAATTAAGACTTTCCAAAGACATAGCCAGCCCTATCTGTTGTTCGATCTGCATTAGTGTGCGAACGTTGAAGGAAGTCAGTTTGAACGTCGTACGTGGTTTCAGAAAGACTGTTTTAGTATTCGTATTCGGTGGTATCATTCAACTTTCGACCAGTCAGTGACTTGAGATCGTTTATATGGGACAGGGTTCCCACCATAGGCGAGTTTCCGTATAAGTTGAAAAATAAAATACGCGAAATGGGAATAAAAGAGTAGATAAGTGACGTAGTACAAAAGAAATAAAAATGAATGTTATCATATGATTATAAATAAGATTTGTCCGAGTGAGCATTGAAGCAACAGTAATTTTTCTAGTAGTTATCATTGGTAGAGTCAGTCTACAGTAATCCAAAGAAGATCTTAATCATTATTAAGGTTCAGGGTTATTTTAATTATAGATAGATAGCTGAGAATGAGGTAGCTAGTATACCAAGTTATAAAGCGAGTAGGATCTCAAGCCTACGTACTGAATCGGCTGGATTAGGACAGGAACATTGACCTACCAGGGTTTTTGGTACCTGTGTTTGCGTTACAGGGTTGAGCTGTCCTGTTAAGGCCGTGTAAAGGCTTAGATAGTGTCTCTAGAAAGACCAATGTAAAATCACTTTCTTGTAAGGTGATATTTATAGTTGTAAAGAAACAGAAACTAGCTGGTAAGGGGCGGCCGAATAACCCAAGTTGCAGGTCCATAACTTGTACCCAAATACGACCTCATAATATTTACCATATGATATAAATAGAAAGTTACATATACAAATTCCTTTAGATTTACAAGCCTCTGATAAAAAATAAATTTAGTTAGAAAGCTTTTAGGCAGATCAAAAAGGGTCTATTCAGATGACACCATAAAGGAACCAGAATTTACCAATCGCATGCTAAAAGAAATCAGCAACCAGTAAGGTGTCTGTTCACAGGGAATCAAAAGTAGAAAATATGAACCAATCGTGAGAAATTAAGTTTCCTAAAACTAAAATTCAATGGGGATTTAGCGAGCGGTGTTCTATATGGTGGATTAGTGAGAGCCGTTAAAAGGACTTTTTAAGCAGTTAATTTTACGACAGCATTTTCTAGTTGACCAGTAACATCAACTTAAACTAAGGATAATTTACCTGATTTGACCTCTTCTATGTGTATCTACAAAATCAACTGCTCGCTCGGAGATAGCTAATATTGGGGATACCATATAGCAACTTAAGCAACAATTGAGTGAACATTTTCCTGTTTTGGAAAGGGTTGGACGAAAACAAAACATAGCTTTGTTTTATCACACTTGGTCGACAGTAGTTACGTGATAGATAAAGCTAAATCATTTTAAATGATCTGTCGTGTAGAATAATTGTTTCCCGACGGGGCTCGACCTCGTCTTCTTAATACAACAGAAGCGATAAGGATTCAGATTGACAACTTTGGTATATGTATTCAGAAGGAATTTTTGATACCTCTGTTCTTTCCATGGCTGGATATAGCATAAAAGACGGCTTTAGTAATAATAATTATTCTTATTTTCCATATCCTTTATACGCTTTCTCCATCAACGTCTTTCGTATATATTCTTCACCACGTAATTATTTGAAGATTCATTAGATAATTATAATGATTTTTAATGATTGCTATTTTTGTGTCTATTGTTGCAAGTGTTAACATACCTATGTTGAAACTTTGGTTCAAGCTTTTATGCTCATATCTACCAGCACATCTGTCATCTTGCTATCAATTTGCACATTTTACTTATTATGTTTAACTATGTGATCTATTTCGTTGTTATTGCTGACTCACAAACTACCTTGATTAATTTAATGTTTTTCATATATGTAAATGTTGCTGTCTTATAAACATCTAATAGAAAACAGCATTGTTCGCTTATATGTATTGTCCTGATTGGATAATCAGAAATCTAAATTTATTTCAATTTGGTCCACAATTTATGCACTAAAGGTATACCTTAAGTAAGAAAGAAATAAGAAATGGACACTTACTTATTGAATCTCTAGCAGCTTTTTGAGAAATTAATGCCTTTTGACGTAACAAACGTGCGCATTCACGAGCAGCGCGTTTTGCTATGATTATCTTATCTCGACGATTGGTACCACGTTGCCTTGCCACCTTGCAAATTATCTTTTTAGCCAAAGATTTCCACGCGCGTAACACTTTAGCTGAAAGTCTCCTAGCCGCTGGAACACTAGAGACTGTGCTTAAGGCAGCATCACCAGATTTGGCTTGAAGATCTGACTGTATTTTACGTATGCTTGGACGACCAGCAGCAGCGCGCGCAGAAAATGCTTGACGTTGACGAGAAACGATAGCAGTCAGCTGGTCTTCTTCCTCATCATCATCTTCATCTAGATATTGGGATTTATTATCAATATGTGTGGTCCTTTTCAGATTTTCGGTTGGAATGGATGTTTTGTTTATATCACGCCGTTTTAGTAATGGGTTATTGTAACAATTTTTTCGCGACCATGATGAATTCTGGGGATAATTGGATAGACGAACGAACTAGATGTTAACAAATTAACACAAAAGTATTGGTTTACACATAGTATTTGAAGGGTTATAATTGCTTGAAGTACAATAGTAGTGACCCTATATTCTGGATTTCGATTTGCAATCTGTAATCGACAAGTAATAATAATCTTCAAACTTACCAAAAAGTTACTAAATAAACTTTTCAAATACTTTTCCACCTAAAGTTTTTACTCGCTGTACATGCTAATTTAAAATTATGTAGTCTAAACTGCTTCATAAAGAGTAGCATTTCACGCTAAAATTCCATACTTAAGGAAAGTTTTAGTGTATTAAGGAAACAGTTTGTATTATTAAAGGGACGATATGAAGTTGTATCTTTTTTTCTTACGGTTAAAACGTCAATATACTTTAACGGAGTCCCTAAAGTAACAATTAATATTTATCTAGTGAATCAAGAGCAGTGGTCGGTTGGTTACGACACTTGACTCTTCACAGCAGAAGGCACTTTAGTTTTCGGTTTAGCAACCTTGGGTTTGGCTTCAACAACTTTTTTTTCGGCTACTTTGAAGCTACCAGATGCACCCTTTCCCTTATTTCCGACTCGTATAAGAGCACCTTTCTCAACACCATGCACGATGCCACGGCGAATATGTGCTGCCTGCTTTTCGACATCAAACTTGTAATTCGCGGCTATGTATTTCTTGATAGTAGCGAGTGAGCTGCCCTTACGATCCTTAACTGCCAAAATTGCCGCTGTAATCATGTTGATTACTGGCGGGTGACTAGCTGGTGTCTTAGGTTTCGACGACTTTGCCTTTTTCATCGGGACAGCCACCGTAGCGCTCATGACCAATCCTGCAGTCGAACTTGCCACACGGAGACGAGAATCGCAAGTTCAAACCTTACATTTACTTAGGTAGGATAGTTCAGTATTATCATCGGCCCTTACATACGACTTGCAGACTGATTCCGTATACACGAACCCGTACTTATTAAATATGTAAATTAAATTTAGAAGACCAAGAGAACTAACTTTTGAAGATCGATTGCCACGAATTAATTGAGTTGATTTTCGTTTACGCATACCAGAAACAAAGCTTGAATTCCTCCACGACACAGCAGAAGTACAAGGATTTCTTTGTGACATTTTTTTGGTGTTGAGGTCACCAGATATGTCTTTGTCTTTTTGAGACAGAACATCCTCAGAAAATGTATGAATACCAACTGAAGCTAAAATAGATTGTCTTTCTTTCTCTCTCATACATGCTACAAGTTCACGAGCTTCTGATCTCCATTCAGCTAACAAAATATGAAACTCCCGTAAAATTTGTGGAGAAAAGGAACTTATAGGACGCGATTGTTCACCTTCAGAAGGCTTGAGTAGCTAAAATTGAGAAACAATGTAATTATCTTTATAAAAACAAACAGGAATGAAATGAAAGACAGGTGGTAACGGAAAATCAATGAAAAAATCGATTTTCAATTTGTTTGGAGTTGAGATAATCTGATACGTAATTAATTTGGTCAGTCAGTCAACAACAACGTAGAACTTCGTATGTGCGTACGTACATCAGTTCGAGCTGCCATACCACATTAGCGCAAAGATGCAGTTATCGATTCGAATCCCATTGTGGTAGAAGTAGTAAGAGTATAAGCAGTAATCCGAAAGATTAGGGTTTGGAGATGTTATTCAAGAAGTACAATCCAGTGAAATACATTTGAAGAGAGAAAAAAAGAAAAGGATATGAAGAATTCAGAAGGTTAGAATTTGGTAGAACACAAAGAGTGGATGCACCTGCGCCATTGCAAACGATTTTGAGCCATGTCATTCAAGGTCTCTAACCATCGATTGCTATCATCTCGCGAATCCCAACCAGGTAGTCTACACCTATCAGCATGGCTCAGTCCACTTGTCAGTGACTTCATGGATTTGTGGCACGTTTTGGTCTGGCCGCCACTAGCTTTCTTCCAACCTACCCCTACACCATATAACATTGCAAGCCGGGGCAATCGGTGCTTGGGAATACGTAACACGTGTCCCAGCCATCTCAACTAATGAGATTTCACTACTTCATCAATCGATTTGCCATCCTTACCTAGTACCCGTTTCCTAACAACTGCATTACTTACTCGGTGGTCCCAGGATATACGACAAATGCTTCGAAGGCACCTATAACCGAATACTAGTAGCCTGCGAATAGCCTCTACTCTTATCGGCCACGTTTCACTGCCATAAAGTAGAATGGAACGAACTGCTGCACAGTAAACCCGTCCTTTGATTGCTAGACGGATATCTCGCCTACGCCATAAATGACGCAAGTTGGCGAAAGCTAGACGAGAACTTTGTATCCGTGCAGAGATTTCGTCACACATAAGATCACAATGGCTGATGAGACTCCTAAGATAAGTGAAGCGGTCAACACGCTCAACTACTTCACTCTCTATCATTAGTTCAGGTTTCGATGTAACCCAATCCTGAAGTAACATTTTGCATTTCGGAAGGGAGAATCGCATCCCGAACATGCTTGCATTGTTGCTTACGGTGTGTTATCTCTAAAAGCAATTCAACGACAAAGTTAAACAAGAGTGGAGAGAGTGGACAGCCCTGACGAACACCACTTCAGGTAATCGATTCTGATTACAGTTCGTCATAAGCTTTAACTTGACCAGTTGTGTTCGAGTAGATAGCCTTTATAAGGTTAATTTACTTATTTGGTACTCCTTTCACTAATGACATATTATGCTGACAAATCTATTGTATTACAAGTAACAATAAAACGCATCATCTATGCCAAAGTAGGTGAGATGGTTTCGAACAAATAACCAAAAGCTTCAAACAATAGTAACTTAAAATAAAGTTATTTATTTCACCATTTATTAGCAGTATGCCTAGTTTTTAATGTACTAAATATTATTTTATTGTCGATTTAGAGATCTAACAGTGGCGTGATTTGAATAGTTCTGTATCTTATTTGGTGATTCGTATTCATCTATTCAGTGATACTGGTACATCCAGAGATTGCTGGTTCACATAATGTAAAGATTACAGTAGCTGAAGAATCATTATGACACTGGAATGGATATAGTTATCAAACTGATAGATTTTGTTTGGGACTAATCCCGAATGAAGGATTTTTACAAAACAAATTTGATGATTAACTACGAGAACATGCAACAAGGACTTAAACGCTGTTAGTTGTATACAAAATATCCAAAAAAAATAGCATTACTGAGCTATTTATCAGCTAGCAAATGAACAATCGATGATGTAAGTAAATGCTACACAACAGTCAATAATTGACCACTTTTATTTGTCACAGTGAAGACAGTTAAGTATCTCTTGGTTCATCTGATAATGACTGGCAATGAAATTCACAAACCGTTTTCTGATCTTGTCTTACTAAAAACTTCGCTAAATTTGACAGTAAAATAGTGGGGTAATTAGTTTACGATGGTGAACCTTCGTTATGCAAAGAATACAAATAGGCTTGAACCAAAATAGTTCAGCAAAATGTTGGGAGATTAAAATTGAATCTTAATATTTATTCTTGAAAGTCTTCAGGTGTACAAAATTTAAGAGCGTAGTAATGTTAATCAACAATTGTAATGTGTAATTGTTTTACTTTTAATTTCATGTAACAGTAATTAAGCTTACTTTGTATTCAGGGTGTGAAGAGCATTTTTTAAGCCAATATTCATTTTCTAAATTGTGGACTGAAATAACAAAACAAATATGAATAACTCAGTCTTTAAAACAAAATTACTTTGAAAATTGTGATTATTTTATAAGTACAGTTTAAAAAAAGTTGGACAACTTCCCTGTTTATATAAACAAACGATTCCCCCATGCATACATTCGTTCAGACTGAATATGCATTTGGAGTAGAAAACAGAAGGAACTCAAAATGCTGGGAAGCAACTATTTGCGTAAGTAACCAACAGCATCAGTTACCTTAGAAGTGATGGCCGGGTTTAAATAAAAATGCGAGAAATATCCGTAAAATTTTCGTAACCCATAAATGGTGATAGAGATGCGTATTCAGCCTACGACATTGAGATCAATTAGGAGAAGATTCCTAGTTGAGGATAAAATCACTGATTGTATCAACAAAAATTAAATAACAATACTAAGAGAACTGAAGCCTCATTTTTATACTCATGTTCAGCATGAATAAAAATGTGCTAACGGATTTAATTTAAAAGGCTGCTATACGGTAGGAATAAGTATGTAGCAAACAAGTGAGAACGGCTAAAAAAATTTGATTTATGAAGTTGTAGCACAACATCCACTATAGATTAATATCTCATACAGTTGCATAAAAAGACTGCTAGTACAGACATTAGATGGTCGAATATAAAGTCCACTTCACCCAGACACAGTAATCATATCTTGAGAGCTAGTACCAAAGATATCGTTTGTGGCGTCAAGTAGTTTACTTATGAGTACAGAAACAGAAATGCAGCAGGAAAAAACATGTGTACTTAGAGTTTAATCGGCGAGACTAAAGAACATGGACGAGCCAATCAGAAGCTTTCGCGGGTTTTCAAGGTCACGGCAGTAATTTCGGAACATGATGCTTACGTACGATCGCTTTATAGCGGATTTTCGAGACGTGATAATTGAGCGACTACAAGAAAAGGGATTATTAAGAAGCTCCTATACTTGTGACTGCGGTAGTCAAATGACCATTGTACGGTGTGCAGACTATCGTGATGATATTATCTTTCGATGTCCTTCATGTTGGAAGAAGAAATCAGCTCGAACAGGGACTTTTTTTGCTCGGTCAAAATTAAGGTTGAGACAAATTATGCTCCCTGTTGCGAATTGGATAATAAAAGCACCGGTAACACTAGCTGCCACCTTTGCCGATGTAAGCGAAGTTTCGGCAGTTCAATGGTACGAGTTTTGCCGAAATATTTGTGCAACAAAACTGACAAGCGTACAGTAATTGTATGGAGGAGTGGGGAACATTGTTGAAATAGACGAAACGGTTGTAAGGAAACGCAAATACAACCGTGGCCGTTGTATTAAAGAAGATTGGGTAAGTACCTCTTCCATAAATATACCTCACAGGTCCTTGGAATATATGATAGATCATTACAGAAAGGACACTTCCAAAGAGTCAGGAACCGGCAGGCACCAACAATCATACCGATTATACAGCAATATGTGCTGCCGGGCACTACTGTTTATACAGATGATTGGAGAGCGTACAGGTGTCTAGGTAGACTGGGATATGTGCATGAAGTCGTTATACATAAGCGCCATTTCGTTGACCCTACTACTGGGGTGCACACTAACAACATAGAAGCTATGTGGTCAAGACTGAGAGTTTTTGAGACCCTATCATGGCTCCAGAGGCAGACTACTATGGAGCCATATGGATGAATTCATTTGCCGCATGCAATATGATTTTAGAACTTCTGAACCTATATCCAACCTTGATAAGTTTTTAACTCATGTAAAAGAACAGTATCCACTTTAATTCTTTGGTTTTGTATAATAAATTTTTACCATACACTGTCTTCTGATTGACTAATATTTCTCAAGGTCATTTAAGATTCGTTCAAAGGTCGTCCATGTTCTTTAGTCTCGCCGGATGGCTCTCTTAAGTTTGACGTCCTAATTTCTGTTATCGTACCGTAGAATACGGAATGTTCTAACATTGGCTTATCTTATACTGAAAGATGACGTTGGTATTAACATGTCTTATTTTTAACTTTCGTCTAAGACTGATCATTTGAGAGGACATTCGAGGAAAGTTCAAAAACCGAGATCAAACCGTCTACGTCTGAAGATTTGTTTCTCGCATGGAGTAATCAATTACTGGAATTCTCTACCAGACTTAATACAAACACATTCTGTTGATATATTAGAAACGAGACTGGACCTCCACAGTGTTACAAACTGCAAGGATTATTATAGGTCGACAGACCTATACTTATTACTGATTACTGAAGACAGTACGATTGAAAGTCCTCTCCATGAGGGTTAACAAAATGTAGACAAAATCATGATCCTGAGTCGCAACACATATACATTTCACTGAATAAGGCAACCATTGGTGTATGAGGAGGGAGATTCCGTTATCTAAGGTTTTAAAACCGCAAATAAATGATTACAACACTAGAGTTAAATTAACGGGAAAGTGAACGACTAAAATATGTCTACACAGTAAATGATCTTTCTAACACTAAGAATTCAAGTAGTACTACTACCTGATTCTATTGTGTATGACTTGAAATCACAATATACGACACTTTATTCTTGAAACATTCCAACAATGAATATTCGATTTCAAATGAAATCAAAACTGATGCGACATTCGTTAACTTACAAATCATAGGATTCAGAAAAACCGACTTGGGGAAACTTTGGAGTTTTGGTGTCCTGTCCATTTCGCCCTCCATTTACTTTCTGATGCCTTTTAACTACATATTCGAACAGCCTCGAGTGCAGAACAACTCGAATTCCCTCCAACATCCAGTGTCCGATAAACAATACCTTTGTGTTAAGTTTAATGTTTTCTTCACATTCTCATTTTTTTGCTTCGATACTGTCTCAGATGTTCGCTAATGATCAACAGACAATAGTCTAATCACTCGACTGAACGAATTTCAGTCAGTTTGAAAGTTACTCGTGGATTTATGAGCCATGCAAAGTGTTTGTCCATACAAAACAGGGTTTCCTGAGTCAGTATTCATCACGTAACCTGACAGAAGGTTGTTTGATTACAGTGTGAGAATTCATAAAGATAAAATATCGCAAGAGAATCATCTCTTATATAATTCTTGAACAGTTTCTGAGCTATCGATCTTAAACGCTTCTATATTAGAAAAGTAAACAATGGTCTTCTAGGCGCGCCACCATGTTAAACCCTGAAATTGCAAATCAAACAGAGAGGGATAAGTAAGGAAATTTTACTACTTGACTCACTTACTGGTAAGTATGGTCTTATCGCGCTGAAACATTATTATTTCGAATTTCTCAGTACTCTGCACAACTTTCCCCTTTCGGGTATTCGATCGGTTATCAAGCTCATTACGGGATGTCCTTGCTAAACTTGTATGAATAAAGGCGCGAGGAAGCGTGCACGCTCTTATATTAGCTGTCAGGATTCTAAGGTGGTTGGACATAGTGATTGTCCACCATGCTCTCTCTCAGCCCCCGAAACTCGTTTTGACATTTTTCATCTTGACTTAGTAGGACGCTTATCAGCTTCAAATGCATACTCTTATCTCGTAAATTGTATGGACTTTCAGGAGCGGTACCTACCGAAAACATTACTGCTGGCACAGTGACACGCGCCTTCGTCGAACGATGGGTGGAAACTTCGGTCCTTCAATTGTTACTACAGACCATGGAGGCCAGTTTCAATCCGTAATTTTCCTCCTTTTTACTACACTCTTAGGAATAACACGATTCTGAATGACAGCCTACCACCAAAGGGTCGGTAGAACGTTTTCATCGAAAGTTGAGAGACTTAATTGCTGCTACAAAATTATCACAGAGGACTGACGCTCTTCCACTCATGTTGTTAAAAATCCACAACACAGTGAGAGCTGACTTTGAACATATTGCAGGTGAGACGATTATGGTCTTTTCCGGGGGATTTCATGAATCATTCATCTTCTTCACCGAATGTGGATCTAATTTCCTACTCGAGAAGGCATACAAACGCGATGTGTTCAGCCAAACCTTTTGCCGCCCGACCGCAAACAACTGGTGTGGTCGGTCAACATGCCTTACGACTTAATGCACACGTTTATCGCAAATTGGTACGCAACTGAGGTCCGTATTAAGTTCTTCATCGTAAACCTACATACTGTACCAACAAGAGATAACATCAACATCGACTGGCTGAAGACCTTAAAGGAAATTTTTCGTCAACTTTATATAATCGAACGACACAATCAACGCGACTAGGATGGACTCTACAATACTCAACGACCACAAAGAAACTTTGTGAGTATCTGATAATTGGCCAAAACGTTCATATCTCTTAGAATCGCGAGGTCACAGGGCTCCTGAATAACTACCACACTTAAGAAGTTTACTGAGTTTTCTTCTGTTTACCTCACTTTTCGAGTTCTGCAGTTAACTGGTTATGCTTTCAATTTTTTATGTGTCAAAAACAAAAAACAGCGTAGAGCCTCATTTATTACTATGCATATGAACATTTTTGTATAGTTCTCATCCGATAGGAATATCTAAAAAAGGGTATCTTCTTCTTTTTATACGTACATGGAACGTCCGGACAATTTAGGACACCGGGAGACCTGAACGCCAAGGTTGAAATGGACAACACCCAATATGAAGACATCATGGGACAACATGGACTGAGTGGAAGGAACAAAAATGGTGAGAGATTTGCATACCTATGTGCCATCAATAAACTGCTCATAGGCGGCAATATATTCCAACACAAACGCATTCACAAAAGCACATGAACTTCACCGAATCACACTACTCATCAACAAAAAGTTCAGGAGGACGATGGAAGATGCGAGAACCAACAGGGGAGCTGATATAACCTCAGATCATCACTTACCGGTCGCCAAGATGAAACTAAAATTTAAGAAGCACTGGACAACGGCGCGGACAACATCACAAAAGTTTAATACGGTTTTTCTTCAGGATAGTGACAAACTCAGCAAATTCAAGATAGCCCTCAACAACAAGTTCCAGGCCTTTCATGAGCTACTCAATGGAGAGGGAACTACCATGGAGAGCAACTTCAACATGTCATGAGGTTCTGGGCCACGAGAATCACCACCACAAGGAATTGATCACTGTTGTTACGCTGGATAAAGTTGAAGAAAGGAGGAACAAGAAGGCAGCAATCAATATCAGCCGAACAAGAGCAGGAAAAGCCAAGGCACAAGCTGAATACGCAAAAGTAAACAAGCAAGTGAAGAGGAGTATCAGAACCGACAAACGTAAATACGTGGAAGATTTAGCAATGACAGCGGAAAAGGCTGCAAGAGAAGGAAACATGAGACAACTGTATGATACGAAAAAGAAACTTGCCGGAAATTACCGTAGGCCAGAAAGACCAGTGAAAAGTAAGGAAGGCAAAGCAATCACCAACATTGAAGAACAACGAAACAGGTGGGTAGAACACTTCAAAGAACTCTTGAATCGGCCGGCTTCACTGAACATACTTAACATCGAAGCAGCACCCACAGACCTCCCAATCGATGTTGGCCCATCAACAATTGAGGAGATCAGCATGGCCATCAGACAAATCAGGAGCGGCAACGCTGCAGGACCGGAAAACATTCCAGCAGAGGTACTGAAAGCAGATGTAGCAGCAACTGCAGAGATACTCCACATTCTCTTTAGTAAGATTTGGGATGAAGAGCAAATACCAACAGACTGGAAAGAAGGACTTCTGATCAAGATACCAAAGAAAGGCAATCTCAGCAAGTGTGATAACTACAGAGTAATCACATTTCACTCGATGCCAGGAAAAGTTTTTAAAAGGGTATTGTTAAACAGAATGAAGGACTCCGTAGATGCCCAACTTTGAGACCAATAGGCTGAATTCCGTAAGGATCGATCGTGTATAGACCAAATCGTAACCCTACGTATCATTGTGGAACAATCAATCGAATGGAACTCATCACTCTACATCAACTTCACTGACTACGAGAAAGCGTTTGATAGCGTGGATAGGACAACAATATGGGGGTTTCTTCGAGACTATGGCATGCCTGAGTAGATAGTCAATATCATACGGAATTCTTATGTTGAATTAAACTGCAAAATCATGCATGGGGGACAGTTGACAGACTCGTTCAAGGCAAAAACCGGTGTCAGGCAAGGTTGCTTGCTCTCACCCTCTATCTTTCTCCTGGTCATCGACTGGATTAGGAAGATGCCAACATCTGGAGGGAAGCACGGGATACAATTGACAGCTAGGATGCAGCTGGACGATCTAGACTTCGCAGATGATCTGACTCTTCTATCACACACGCAACAAAAAATGCAGGAAAAGAGGACCAGTGTAGCAGTAGCCTCAGTAGCAATAGGTCTCAATATACACAAAAGGGAAAAGCGAGATTTTCCGATACAATACAGCGTGCACCAATCGAATCACACTTGACGAAGAAGCTTTGAGGGATGTGAAAACCTTCACATATCTAAGGAGCATCATTGATTAACACGATGGATCTGATGCAGATATGAAAACGCGGATCGGCAAAGCAAGAGCAGAATATATATATACAACTGAAGAACATCTGGAACTCAAAACAATTGTCAACCAACACCAAGATCAGAATTTTCAATACAAATGTCAAGACAGTCCTACTGTATGGGGCGGGAACTTGGAGAACTACGAAAACCATCATCCAGAAGATACAGGTGTTTATTAACAGTTGTCTACGCAAGATACTTCGAATCCGTTGGCCAGACACTATCAGGAACAAGTTACTGTGGGAGACAACAAAACAGATTTTAGCAGAGGAAGAAATCAGGAAGAAGCGCTGGAAGTGGATAGGACACACATTGCGGAAAGCACCCAACTGCGTCACAAGGCAAGCCCTTACATGGAATCCTGAAGGCCAAAAGAGAAGAGGAAGACTAAGGAACGCATTACGCCGAGAAATGAAGACAGACATAGGAAGAATGAACAAAACTGGATAGAATTAGAAAGGAAGGCCCAGGACAGAGTGAGTTGGAGAATGCTGGTCGGCAGCCTATGATCCATTGGGAGTAATGGGCGTAAGGAAGTAAGTAGGTAAGATATGCGACGGTATACACGACTGTTTATTATCCATAAACACCTTTCCACCCCAACAGCATTGTTTCAGGAAGGGTCACTCCTGTATAACCAAACTACTGACTACACTGGACAGATGGAAAACCATCATTCATCTCAAGGAGAAGGTTGTAATCATTTACTTTAATTTCTCAAAAGCTTTTGATAGGGCTAATCATATATGTCTTATCAATAAGCTCAAACAATTAGGTGTCAAATCACCTTTAATTGGTTGACTCACTTCATGACTGAATAATCGACATTTTAAGGTCAGGCCTGACTTCACTTTCTCTCAGGTTATGGAATGTCCTAGTGAGGTCCCTCAAGGTTCAGTACTAGGACCTCTTCTCTTCTTGATTTATATAGACGATCCTCCACAGCAGGTGTCGTCAGGTTTATTACTTTTCACTGATGTGAAACATTCTAGAGAGAAGTATGCAACCGAGAGGATAAACTGGTACTTTAGAGGAATCCGACTCGACTTAAAAGTTGGGCAGATGACAACGGGTCTACCTTTTACACTTCAAAAAGTAAAGTAGTCCATCTGAGACGTGTTGCAGACTACGAACACAATTTAGCTAACCATCTTCTAGAGGTGTCTTAGGTTGAAAAAGATCTAGGAGTGTAGGTACCCTACGACTTGAAGTCTTACACTAACTGCAACAAAATTACCTTCCAAGCAAATCTCGCATTGTTAACGTCGAAGAACATTTTTGGGAAGTTCGACAGATGAACATTTAGCTTAATCTTCAACAGTTTTATTCGTCCCCTTCTAAAGTACAGAAAAACAGTATTCCCGCCCCACACCAATGAATAAGGATAAGGACACTCTGGAACGTATCCAACGGCGAGTCCCGAATTCAGTTCTGGGACTCAAACTAATATCTTATGAAGAGCGCTTTCAATTACTGAACCTTTACTCGTTGGAGTATAGGCGCCTAAGAGGTGCCCCTCTGATGACTTATAGCATCGTAAACATTTCTGGGTATCCCCTTAAACACCTACTTAAGCTTATTTCCAAAATGAAACTTAGGGGCAACACCCAAAAACTGGAGACTCAACACAACAGGACGGAATGCAGGCATATATTCTATTCTTTAGAGGGTAGTCATATTTTGGAATTCGCTACCAACTGAGCTATTCAAAGCGGCTTCCCAGAAGTCCCTTAAGAGGAAACCTGACATATTCTTAAGGACTAAGGACAGTATATCACTGTAATTTACCAATATTTTTATTCTTTTATAGTTAAAAATACCTAGGCTTCTGCCTGCAGGTGTTGACGATCTACTACCAATAGATATGGAAGCCCGTTAAGCGAATGCTTCTTCCATTGCGTGCAAAACCATTGAACCATTTACATCGTCAGTGTTATTCAATACTAAGTATCAGCGGCATCCTTAGTTGTTTCGAGTACTTAGAAATAATTCCTCACCTGATATATTTCATCTACTTTATTACTAGATCGGGAAAACACGAGAAACCATGACAGACGGGTTCAAAAGCTATGAATAAACAGAATACATATGCCATCAATGTTTTCGCACCGAGTCATCAACTCTTGGGAGCTTCTAACCGAAGTGGTGTACTCACATTCAGTTGTCTCATTCTGGAGAAGACTAGATACTCGCAGTAGATTACTAGCAAAAAGCCAGAACAGGCCATCAGCCTCATGTGGTCAATGCAAGAATCTGAATCAAAAGATAAATTGTATATTGAATGTAAAAACTAGATAGCCTTGGGTAGCAGTAAACACAAGTAGATCTTAAAAGTCAAGTCATGGCTTACTGTCACATCCATGAGTCATGGCACCTAAGTTGGGTTATTGGAAAGTCAAAGGCGTGAGTATGTTATTTTAAAAAATGAAGATTCTGCATTTATTTTACATTGCTGGAGTCCTAGTGGGGTTCTAATATCGTGCACGACGACAAAACATTCTGCTATATATATATATATATATATATATATATATATATATATATCGTAACGTCTTTTCCTAGGACTAGTAGCTACAAATATAATAAATTATTTTACACAAAAATAGGCGGGGTTGATTCATTCATAATATACTCTGATTAGTCAGATCTTACTCCTATCATAGTTCACTTTGATTATAAGAACCTCCTTTTTTTTAAAGACGAGCGAAAATATGTCAAAAACTTGCATTCTTTCAAGAAATCTGTACATACTCCTATTTTGTCCCAAAGTTGATAGATTTAGGAAGTTTTGTTTCTTCTTTTGTCTTTGCCCATTACTTTGTTGATTTATTACGATTCTGAAATGCGAAATGATCGACGCATTTCCCTGGTTATTTTTAATTACCTGAGTTCGATTATGTGACGGCACTCTCAAGAGTTTGGACAAAGTTTTCTGACGAATAGTCGGACTCAACGTGGTGTTGTAAATGGATAACGCCATTAAATATCAGTAAACCAGCTGGGTTTCATTACCAGTTACTTATATATTGGGTCATGCTGTTTTGCGATGTTTACAGTAATTTCCAAATGCAATTATTTGGAAGATTCCCCGAATACTTTACGCGGGCTGTGCCAACGGGTGACACTGTACATTAGTAATCTGCATTCAAGTGAAAGAGAAGAGACTTCCGGAACTCGTATAAGAATGACGTAACAGTGAAATCCCCAACAAATCTAATTGTTCATTCGGTTGTGTGCCGAATAAATTCACTGAATATCAATCAAAGAAGTTATTAAATTGAATAATTGTTACTCCTACACAAAACCACCGAAAATTAATTCGATCGAATATGATACTGAACAAAGTGACAGGAGATCACGATGTAATAATGAGCACAAGTTGATGTTATGCTGAAAAATATCACACTAAAACAATCAAAGTCGAATGGTCAGAAATCAGATTGAACTAATACAAAAGTCAACTGGATGAAATATATTTAAAATTGACTTATAACCTTTCACTAATTTTCTCACTATAAAATAATATTTAAGAATCTAAAATCCTCAACACTGTTCAATCAATGTTTCCAGCCCAGATTCTAACCATTGGTTCATAAGTAAGAATTTGGGGCTAGCAAAGATTTTCTGTTATGGTAATTAAAATGCTATTTATGTAGAAAAATATAGAGAAGTTTTAACCGATCCCCGACTTATTTCTTTGACGTTAACAAAACAGTTCTAGTCTGAGTTGTCAAAGGTAAATGCTTAAAAATATTACGGATATTCAGAGCTTGACATCGCTGTTGTCTGTAACACCCAGTCAAACCCAAAGTTAGGAATAAAGTGGTTCGAATATATATTTGTAAGGTAATGTGTGTGTAATCTAAACTGACTAGTTGTTATGAGGGATACGTAGCACTGCGTGTTGTTGACGGAGCAGCTTCAGCTAAGTTTCCAGTGAAACTAATGAGATCAACATCAATGTCGAAGAGTTGCAGAGTTATTTGTTTTGGGTATTTATTTACAGCTACATGTTTAGTGGAGGCTTAGTGTGAAAGCACTTTTTCTGTTGCCCAACTAGTCGTTCCCAATTATAGCAATTCATATGATAAACTCATTTTGTCGGTAAAAATTATCTAGTAATAACATACTTTGGTATACAAACAAATAAATTTGATATGCTTTTCACGTTTGGGATCAAGCCTTCGCTTATCAAGACATTAAAAATCATTGCTGATGACAAGCTTATAATCGCCGAAAAATTAGTACACTTTGTTACTGACGTATTTAGCTTTTATTTCTTAAAAAGGTAATCATTCTAATATGAAATCCTTCTAGTTTCGTTTAAGACATGCAAAAACAGTTCTACTCGTGATAAACAGCAATAAATTTCTCATATTTTAAGTCAAAATTCTATACCAATAGTACTAATGGTAAGATTCGACTCTACAGATTCGTAACTAAAAAGTATCTTCTTGCTTTAAATTCACACCCTGATGTGATTATATCGTTTTCTAGAAGTTTCATAAAGACAATTGTTTCTCATAGAAAAATGAAACTCTTTGGCTTTTAGTATGCCATTTAACATTCTAAATTTTCATTTCCATGCCAAGTTTTCGTAGGCTGATTATGAAATCAACTCAGGTTGAATAGATGTTCTGATATTTTTTGAACTATACCAGACGTTCATGTATTCCCCTAGTCTTGTTCTGAATGTGACTTCATTTACCGACCACCAGTTTACTCAAATAGTTTTTGTAACTTTCATGTTATCATTCACTTAGTATTACTTATTTGAATCTTCCCATTGATGTTTAGGACTGCAACTGGTCAGTATCTTATTGGCATATGTGCATACTGCTCGTATTGCCTCGATATAGCCTTATTTCACAAGCGTTGAAAGCTGGCGAGTCCCAAATAGGACGAAACGCGCGTCCTGGATTCCACTGCTAGCCACCATCCATCTTTGCTTTCATGTTATCATTTAATTAGTTTATGCATCTGACAAATGATAATAATTATGCGCTGTATTTATGTACATAATTTAAAAGCTTCTTTACTGTTTAGCTTGTACAACCAACTCGACTTCTTTTGGAACACCTTGAAGAAACTTATGAGGAACGTGCGTATGATCGCAATGAAATCGATGCCTGGAGCAACGATAAATTTAAATTAGGCCTGGAGTTCCCAAATGTAGAACACCTATTTTACTGCAATAATTTAATTGTCTAGCTTCCTTATTATATTGATGGTGATTTTAAATTAACACAATCTATGGCTATCATACGTTATATAGCTGACAAACACAACATGTGTAAGCTAAAATAATAATCTATGTTCTCAGTGGGGGCTTGTCCAAAAGAACGTGCGGAAATTTCGATGCTTGAAGGAGCGGTTTTGGACATTAGGATGGGTGTTTTAAGAATCGCATACAATAAGGAATATGTGAGCAAGGATTAAAATTCACTTATTTTAAGGAAACCCTCAAAGTTGATTTTCTCAACAAACTTCCTGGGAGGCTGAAAATGTTCGAAGATCGTTTGTCTAACAAAACTTATTTGAACGGTAATTGTGTAAGTTATCAAATTTTATTCATTTGACCTTCAATTCATTGTTCTATTTGTATCTCCCTGGTCTGATAAGCGAACTCCGATAATCTTATGTCTATGATCATGTTTCGGCGTAACAGGATACGTAGGTATATATTTCACAAATTCCAGCCTTAATTTTCCACATGTGTGAGTAAACCGAAAATGACGAGATAAAAACCCACTATATTAAGACAAAATAATTAAGAAAATGCTTGAAATGAAAATAAAGGGAAAGAATACATGTTTCCACATCAGCAGACCGATTTCGAGCTAAATCACAGAAATTCTCCAACCTGTAAGTCATTCTAACATGAGAGCTTTGTGGTTGCTAACAACGGAAAAAAGTTTAGTAGTACCTAACTAGTAATTCACTCATATACATTGCTCACATCACTAGGATAGACTTATTTCCGGATTAAAAGTTTATGTTTATAACAAAGCAATGCAATATTTAGCTTATACTGACTATCATGGTAGTCATATTACTAAATGAGCTCTAAAAAACAAGTATAGTCACTTTTTCGAGTTCTTATGACCCCTTTATCTTTACAGGTAACTCATCCTGACTTTATGTTATACGATGCCCTTGATGTGGTTTTATACATGGACTCACAGTGCTTGAACGAGTTTCCAAAATTAGTTTCTTTCAAAAAGTGTATTGAAGTAAGTTCGTGATAAAGTGTTTTTACTTCTCATCTGATTCGACGGACTCTCACCTACTTTTTTCTCTTTTAAATCAGGATTTACCACAAATCAAGAACTACTTAAATTCTAGCAGGTACATAAAATGGCCTCTGCAAGGTTGGGATGCTACGTTTGGTGGTGGAGATACTCCTCCAAAATAGATTAACAGTAAATCTGGTAAATAACATAAAAAGCCTGTTATATGTTTACTAAATAAAAAATAACAATGAAATTCTGGACTGCTCTTTTTTGTATGGAAATATTATAGTGTGCATAAAAGCTATAGTACCCAAAAAAATAACCCTGTCATTTAATCATATGTATGCACCCTGAGTATTTATTGATACAAGTCAAAACAGATTAATATCGAAGTCAAGAATGGCGTTGTATTTCGTAAATTTATTGCAAACATGTGCCTAATCATCACCAGCCCTGACACAATTGGTAACTGGTGCTAGAGTAAGGTGGAAAAAAGCTAGGGACGGACAAACCAAGACATAATTTCAACTCATGAAACCATCACTTGTTAAGCTGAGTTGTGTTATTATGTGTACACTAATTGGTTGGTATATGTATATTGATCGTGACTTTAAAGTGACATAGTTCAAAATCAGTCACAGTGGTGTAGGTGCGCTCATTTCCCAACCTACCATAGGTCTTGAAATTCATTATAATTCCATGTTTCTTATTGTGTAATTTTGTCCCGTTCCCTCAAATCATATTCA
>NW_017386025.1:3433378-3493724 GCF_000237925.1 Schistosoma mansoni | reverse complement strand
GCACAGCTGACAGTTAAAAGGTTGACCGTAGGGAATGAAAGTCAATCAATCATCATCAACGTAGAACGTGTGCATCGGCTCAAGCTGCCATATTACATCAATTTAGGAAGATGAAACCAGTAAGTTGAACAGCAAATCAGAATAGTATCAGTGATAAAAAGCAGACTAAATATGATGAATATGATTTGAGGGAACGGGACAAAATATATAAGGACAACCTATTTGTTACTAAAATAATCCCTATAAACTATGTGTGTTCTCGAGAACGTATCGTTTGATAGATAGTTTTTGAAACTGGTTATGTAAGAACAAGTCAAAGTTATCTCTAATACAAATTTCCTTTCATTCTGTGGGATAGAGCATTTCATTGCTAGAGTAAATATATCAGGGAAAATTGTAGAAAAGTCGCTTGAAATTACAGTCTCCTGACTTGATCACTAAGCTGCGGGTTCGAAGGCCTTTCCCCATCTGAGAGTTGGGCATCCAAGCAGTTTCATTAGTCTTCACAGTTGTGACTCGACCTGGTGAACGAACATTTATTTGGTTGTTGGCTTCCCTAATATAGTCTGAATACTTCAACTCTGTATTTAAGGTGGGTTTCAAGATGTAATTCATTCCTCGTGGCGTCTTTAGCTTTTTCTGATGTTCATCACTATTTCCACATTTCCTTAATTACAAGCTTTTGTTCGATTCATAAGCTATCGTCATATCTCCCATAGTAATCTAATCGTAGGCTTAATATTCCAATTTCATACCCTAATTGTCTTATTTCTTGATTATTGTGCGTTTTGTTCTAGTTAAACATATTTATAATCATGTACATTTTTGAATCCGATCGAACCATCAGATATAAAATCATGAAGAAGTTAGTACAAGTGTCTTATTGGGTCCTACCAAAAATTTTCTACTTAGCTAACTGGGATCTACTCTAAAAGTTATTTTCCGAGTCACTACGATATTCTGGTCCCAAGGTCGATCAGTTAAAATCGAACGCATGTGTAACAATCACAAGGTCAAATCAAGTAGCATAGCAACCTGCGAGTAAATCTCTATTATGTCTAGTAATAACAAAACGGATATTGGCTTTTTGTCGTACATGAATAACAGGTTATATGAAGTAATAGAAAGATAGTGTACTGATCAGATAGTAGTGAACAAAAAAGTAAATTTTCTATGAAAACAAATTGGTCATAGTTTGACTATGATGTGACCATGTAGGTTTTTTTATTCAGAAGCGTCAACAAAATGGCCTTAGTCACGTTAAATTCAATGAACACATATGACAATATAAATAATCAATTATGAATGGGATTTAGTTTTGCTTTCATAGTGATTATAACAATTATAACTAATATAAAACCATGTGTAAAACAACTACAAAAACTGCGGAGATATGGTTTGTTTAGTTGTAATTAACAGCTGACAATAACATTAACGCATTTAACTGAAGTAAGTTATCAATCTTAACTCGAACCCTCATTAAAAGGTATGATGTGGCTCACAAGTTTAATATTCTCAGCTCTATACCCCAGTGTCTGAATGAAGATTATACTACCGAGACTCCTAAACTAATATGTGTCTCATGGTTTGAATTCACACCATAGTGGTTAAGAACCAAATGTTCTAGTAACTAATCTACGCTTTCGCGAAATGAAATTACTAATGAGGTCAAGTGGTTAGATGTACCAATACAGGTGGACCTGACACATATATTGTGTGCTAGATAGAAAGATATTGGTACTGATTTTTTTGAAGTGTAATAAATATTGTTGATGAATACGAACATGAAACCTATTCTTATTGACTGCTTCCATCAACCTATCAATAGACATGATTCACTCTGATATTAGGTAACCCAGTTCAACAAACATAACAAAAGCTTAAAGGATGGAATTCAGTGAACTGATAAATATATACGATGATACTGGTTATTCTCGAGCAAATGATGTGTTATTTCACCAATTATTAGGAGGAAGGAATGAAGCTAACGAACAACGTTGTAACTTTTTTACTGAACCATATTAAGAAAAATAGGTATCATACAAAAGCTATGGGTGATCACCAACTTTAGGATATTGTAAACTGACTACTTGGTTTGAGAAATTCTTAGATGAAATATATTAAACTGAAGTCACCAGAATTCATGTTAGGTTTACGACTTAATTACTGAGAGATGTTCACTTAATTCACTGGTTTACTGTTACTTATAATTGTAGAACTAGTATATTACTAGTGATTGACGACAATAATCGTTTAGTAACTGCCAAATGACGTTAGAAATATACTTTCTTAGAAATTCTTACTTTCGTTATTTAATCCTATAGAAAAATCTAAAAGTATCAACTGTACCAGTTTCGTTCGCGTTAACTTATAGAAAACAATAGTTATTAAAACTGGTTGTACAGATTACATATACAGTACTAAGAAAA
Organism: Schistosoma mansoni; assembly: GCF_000237925.1. Lineage (NCBI taxonomy): Eukaryota > Metazoa > Platyhelminthes > Trematoda > Strigeidida > Schistosomatidae > Schistosoma > Schistosoma mansoni. Next base: position 3,491,295 of record NW_017386025.1, on the reverse strand, counting down.
AGGCTTAATTAGTAGTCTGTGATTAAATCTATCCAGTCTCTAGGATCAGGACTTTCGGTATGCGACTCAAATAGTCGTGATTCGAGCATTGATTTTAGACAACATTTAGCAGTGTTTACTCATCGCGGATTATTAGGTAATTACTACTGCTATATAAGCGTGATGTAAATCACAAACTAAAAAATCCCCATTAGCCTATTAAACCAACATTAAGACTGTTTATTTAAGTGCTTTGATGGCAGTTTTCTACTAGTCGAACAAACTAGGTATTATAATGATAACAGTTATTATTATTAATGACTTTATTCAATATTATATTTTTGGTGCAATACAGAATTCTCACCGCAAAGTATTTCAACAAGTTTCTTATTCTGATTTCTTGGTCGGTCCTGATGATTAAGTATTAAGTGATTATCAGTTAGATTTTACCAGGTCAGGAATCGTCATCTGATTAATGTTCGTCCTTCTCAATGCATATTTCCAGCCACCACGATGTTTCTTATTGTATTTTTTTTGTAACTTGTACAGCGAAAAGTAGTAAACTTAGGTTGTGTGATTAGTAGACATAATGATGTGTAAAAACAAAAACATAACTTTTTAAAATATCTAGATGGCCGGAATAGGTAGCCCAGATATTTGAGCAGGCTGCCAGTTAAGCAAACGTAATGTGATGGATAAGTGTTCATGCTTATTTATAAGTCAACTGGCCTAGTACGTAAATTCGTCCACATTTTGCGAAACGTCCTGTATTTAAGCCTATTGATAAACCTCTGATTGTAAACAAAACCAAATTTGAGCTAAACTTTTCAAGTGATTTCTCTGCTGGTGTAAAACGTTTTAGACTGCTGATAAGTTATGAAGTTAGTTATACTTTACTATTGAGTTTTCGCTTGTATTAAGGTTCAGAACAGCCTCGGTAGTCTTATGTATCTGTATCGCATTATTAACGTTTATATATAGAATACAAATCCAGTGCCTATTGCTTCAAACATCAACGTGTTATGGACAAGTTTTCTCGGTTGTAATTCAGTAGGTGTTTAAGGTCGTTCAAACCTGCATTTGATTAATAGTGGTTTTCGTTTTCATGAATATATAAGAAACAGTATGATAAGAAATATCAAAATGAGTACAAAAATGGGAAATATCTATGTTATAGTAAATTTCATTCAAGTAAATCATGCACATTTCATAATGCTAAGTGTTTTAAACGTGCCAAAATTGATCATACTAGTTCAGTATATTCTACTACTGTTCATTTTACTATTTGTGATAACAAACCTTAAAATGCGAATTTGTGTAAGCTGGTTGATTTTAATGACCATAAGCTTTCTCCATTTACGGCTTACAATAACTCATTTTACTATTTGAAACGATTATATAGTACTACTAGCATGTTTTGGATGAATCTGAGAGTTAATATTTTATGTATCACACTTAATATTTGGGATGATTAATATAGAAATGCAAAGTTCACACATCGGAATACTCAAACTAATTACGTGACAAATTTATTACCTCAATACTATTGGTTGAATTGCACGATTAATTGTAGTATACCTTTGTTAATCAATTTAATCTATCAGTTAAAATTATTCTTTTGAATTATTTATATTGGGTATAGTGTAATCATAGGACACTTGTTCTTAATTCATTCAGTGCAATGTTGATTGAACATAGTTAATGATATTCTGGATTTATTTCATTACAATACAATTCCGGAGTTAAAATTTGTTCCAATACAATTGCTGGGCACTCTAGTACCGATGTGATTTCAAATACAACACAATTACAAATTGTTATAATTCTGCTATTCATCCACTACTACTACTACTACTCTTACCTAAATCCATTTATGTCTATTCAGTTCTATTACACTTTCATTCAGTTTATACTTTCTGTACATATCATTTAATTTAATTGCTTTGAAATATACATTTGAGAATATTGTTATTTGAGTTTTCTATAAATCCATCGGTTATCAATCATTGAAAATAATAGAAATAAAATCATACTAATGTTATATTTAAGAAAGATTGATTCGGATCCTAAGATGTCATTACCACTATACATTCAGCAGATTGCTAACTGTTTTGAGATAGTGAATATTGGTAGCTCAGGTGGATGATTTTAGTGATGTTTCGTTCTTTGAGATGGATGGTTCGGTCATGAAGCTTTCATTGTCCTTTTGAACAATATCGTCAACATAAACTTCAGGTAGAAGTGGAGTGTTCGAATTTCTCCAAATATGATTTTTAGCTTGTCCTATTGACCGCGATCTTAATTAGTTGTTGTAGACCATTAACATATCATCATCTACTTTTTATTTTAATTGTATCTCCTTTTGATCCGTTTCTTGATCCTAAATTTGTCCATGGTTTTTCTGATTGGTTGATTTATAGCTAATATGATTATTCCTAGATTCTAATCAACTGATAAGTGTCCATATTATTATTATTCTGTTAAGATTATTTTTATTCAATTCACATTAATAAAATAATACTATTACTACCATGTTTAATTATCGTAAAAGTATAAAATCTTAATCATTATAAACATTTATACGATAAGAATTTGGTAGTAATATATAAATTGAATTGAATAGTTTAACTACTTATTTAACAACAACAAACAAACACTATAATTAAATGAAAATAAACATTAAATGATTACCAAATGCCTGGTACGGTCGAGATTGGGGAGAGTCCGCTCTCCCTCTCGAAATGCTCTCACATGGCCACGCGTGTAAGGCCTCTGCCAGGGAAGTCCTACTCACTGCCTTCTCGTGGCATTACTGTTGTTCATGAAATTGAGAGGACGAAAAGCGAATGTTCGGCGCTTTAACCGGGTTGGCGGACACGGAGGATCCATCTAGGGGAGTTGGAAAACCCTGATTCCAAACCAATGGTGTACATGGGCTCCAGTATCCTGAGGGAACAAATGGTGTATGAATCAATCATTGGTCATCGGCTACCATGGAACTGCATCTCCTCACGATACTCCACTGCCTTGTGGATCAGACCTTGAGGTCAAAGGCTCCGGGTGTGGCCCCCTAAGTAAACCACCTGCTTCGGTTTGGGTACCTGGGCAGTATCACAGCGGCGCATATGCATCTGGTGACCCTTTGTACCAATATTTGTGTGTTTAAACAAATAAATAATAATAAATGCATGTAGATCCTTATAAAAAATAAAGTAATTCATATTAAATGTAATACATATTATACACAAATGGATGATACACAATATTTATTTACATTACCGTTATTTAGTCTACAGACATTTTGTTACGAAAAAAACAAACAAACTCGAATTGAATTAATTACAATATTATACTGTTAATTTTTTCAAAAAAATTTTTGAATTATGTTTCTTCTATATGACTGGTGGTGTATATTAAATGATAATAATAAATTATATGTTCAATTGTGTACTACATTCAATTTAGAATACCCTGGTAATTTTATATTGAAACATTTACTTGATTCAATAATAGAACGTTACATATTACTTAAATGTTTCATGTCATTCAATTATTAACAATGATACTCCATATAGTTGTAAATTAAACAAATTGCATAATTTTAAAAAAAAAATTATTTTACGTGTATATGAATACGAATAATTAAATTATAAGTGAATAGTAGTAATTGCCTTTCTCTTCATATTTAAGATATTAGCTTTACTTAAAGTCCAGTGTAAAATAAACATTTAAATTAATAATCTTTAGAAGGCTATTAAGAAACTCGATCTATACTGCCGCTACATCGACGAAACATTCATTGTCGTAGATCAGAATACCAGTAAGGATAGACTACTAAAACAGCTCAACAATGTACATCCAGCGGTTAGTTTCACTGGCGAATGCAAGTGTGACAAAAAGCTGAATTTCCTTGACGTCACACTAAGCAGGTGAAGTGAGGGCTCGGTAAGTAAAAGTGTATATAGAAAAAGTCCCTCTGCCTGCCAATATACTCACTTCTGAATCTTTAGAGTTGTTTTAAATTTTCAGACAGATCAAATGGATTAATACCATTTTGAATATTTCACAGATCGTTAAATTTATGGTAAACTGAGTAGTGAATTACAATCTATCACCGAGTCAACTACTTAATTTTCAATCGTTATTTTTTAAAGAAATTTTCTTTCTGCATATCAATCATTAAACTATTTTTAAGATTTTCTAGTTCGTATCACTGACATAATTCTGTAGTTCACATTCCAAGTTATCTATTTAATTGCCATAAGTTATGTGCATACGTTGTGTTATTTGAGTGATTGAATCATCGTTGTTCGATCGCACTGTATAGTTGATATTATGTACTTACCTACGCCCATTAACCCTCGTCGAGGAGCATAGACACCGGCCTGCATTCTCTATCCAACTCTGTCCTTTGCAGACCTTTCCAATTGTTTCCAGTTGCTATTTACTCTCTTGATGTTTGCTTCCAATTCCCGGAGCAATGTGTTCTTTGAACTTCCTCCTTTCCATCTCCTTTCAGGATTCTAAGTTAGAGCTTGCCTCATGAGACAGTTTGATGATTTCTGTAATGTAGGTCCTAACCACCTCCAATGCCCTTTCCTAGTTTCTTCTTCAGCTCGTAGCCGGTTTGTTCTCTCCAAGAGTAGGCCGTTTCTGATGGTATTCAGTCAACGGATATTGAGTATTTTGTGTAGACAATTGTTTAGAAATACTTGCACCTTTTTAATGATGGTTGTGGTAGTTCTCCAAGTTTCGGCTCCATACAGTAGAACTGTCTTGACGTTCGTATCGAACATTCTCACTTTGATATTGGTTGACAGTTGTTTTGAGCTCCATTTGTTCTTCAATTGTAGGAATGTCACCCTTGCTTTGTCAATCCTTGCCTTTACGTCTACATCCGATCCTTCTTGTTCATCGATGATGTTGGTTGGTAATGTGAAAGTTTCCACCTTTTCCAAAGTTGGTGTTCTCTGTGCTGTGTTATAGGATATTGCTATTTCCCTTGTGCATGCTGAGATGTACTGATTTTGAGGCTACCGCTCCATGGACTGTCTTTACCTACATTTTTTGCTGTGTATGGAACAGAAGAGCTAGGTCATCCACAAAGTCCGAATCATCTAGTTGAATTTAAGCTGTCCATTGTATTCCGTGCTTTCCCTCAGATGTGGAGGTCTTCACAATCCAGCCTACCACCAGAACAAAGAGAAGAGGGAGAGTAATGAGCCTTGTCTGACTCCTACCCTCACTTGGAATGCATCTGTCAGCTGTCCATGTACAACTTCCCAGTGTAGTCCGTCGTATGAATTCCGAATTATGTTGACGAATTTCTCGGGTAAACCATAGTGTTGAAGAAGGTTCTCCTATCCACGCTGCCAAACGCCTTCTCATAGTCAATGAAATAGATGTATAGTGACGAGTTCCATTCAACTGATTGTTCAACGATGATCCGTAGTGTCGTGATTTGGTCTGCACACCACCGATACTTATGGAATTTGGCCTATTGATCTCGAAGCTAGGCGTCTACTGACTGTTTCAAATGGTTCAGCAACACTCTGTTGAAAAATTTTCCTGCTAACGGTAGTAGTGTGATGTCAATGTAGTCTTCACATTTATTCAGATCTCCTTTCTTTAGTATCTTGATGAGGTATCCTTCTTTCAAGTCTGTTGACGCTGGTTCTTTCTCCACAGTCTTCCTGAATAGAACGTGGAGAGTGTTTGCAGTAACTTCTATGTCTGACTTCAGTTTGTATGTTTTCAATTCCTGCTTCTTTTTTCAATCCTTATGAAATGAAAGAAGACCAGGATTTTTACGTCTTAGCTTATTTGGTGAAGCGAGATCTATCACTAAGAACAAATTGATTAGATTGCTATCCCATATAGCTCTTTTAGTATATTTTGTCTTATTACTTAATAGTAGTAAGTAGTTCAACTATATTTGTTCATTTATGAAACAACTGGGACCAAAGATTCGTTTTGAATCCGGTTTAATTTTAAAGAATTACTATTAGGAGTATGTGAAGAATGTTGAAGTTTGTAACTCCCATCACAGACTGATATTATTTAGACACCTAATGAAAGCCAGGAAGTACTGGCAGATGTTTCGTCCCATGATGGAATGATGTAGTCATTCAGTGCTTCAGGGTTTTCAATTGTTGTCTTGCCATGGTTACGTACACATATGACTGTACTCTGATTTGAAACGATAATGAGTTAGTTATGAGATAAGTTATTGTAATATTGTACTTCTTACAAATAGTTGTGATCTATTCATGTGGTTTTTATGCTTAAGACAGTTTATCGCTAACCTTAATCAGAGTCAATTTAGCTTATATATGACTGATTTAAAAACTCGTAAGATATAGCCAACCTCATCGTTCCACTTATTGACTTAACGCTAAATGTTTGACTGATGATGTGAATAGGTAGCAGATCTGCTGCACTCATCGCTGTATTCATCTAAGCTATCTACGACCATGTTGAGAAATTTGCTCATTACAACTATACTATTTATCAGTAACTAAATTTATTCTCTTGTGTTTTAAGGGTTAATATTAAACGAATTGTTTTTGTAATAGTTGACGAAATTTTTCTGTCCATGCACCATGTATGTCCTGAGATCGGACTGCTGTTGTTCATTTCGCTACACTAAATGTGATTTCATCATAAAAGAATCATTGTTTATTATAAAGCGATTTGGTATTCACATAAATCGGTATTCCGAGAAATTATGACAGTTTTTCGATTTATTCGATTACGGATGAGTTGTTACGATAAATCTAGCAGCTACTGAAAACAAATCAGCAACAAACTTAAAATTAAATGCCAAGATTACGTTTGGGATTAATTAAATAAGAGAAGTTCAATGTAGACCATGAAGGGAATACTTATGAAAAACAATAAGAAGTGGAACTAGGCAAGCTTTGAGCAGAAGAGAGTGAAAAACGGATTAGACTAGAGACCTTTATTAAGAAAGGTTTATGAATTTCAGGAGTCTTAACGAGCCTGTATTAAAAGCAGGAACATATCATTTTGAACATCATCCAGAGTTGCCTAAGCCATAGGTTCATAAGTTTAATAGTAGCCGGAAAGGCATTAAACCTTTAAGCAGGAATACTAGAAAATCTTTCAACAAATTTAATTTTGTACAAGGAATATCAAAAAGTTCATAGGACATTGTATACTTATGGTTGGATATGAAAACTAAACGTCAGCCGACGGTATACTTAAGAAAAGGTTTGAAGAGAGTTATCTGGTTGCTTGATCCTGTATCAAGGAAATAGATGGGTCATCAATTAGAAACGATTTGACAGATCTCTCTGATCTCGGACAGAAAATCTAAGCTTATGAAGTCATATTAAAACAGTTTGGCTATGAGTGCTACCAGAACGCGAGAAACTAATGTAACACAATTATCTTCAAATTCCCATTTGGAGTGGGTAAAGGTAGCTGTACAATATACACGAGACAGGAAACCAACCTTCGAATGTCTAGCTAGTTTTGTGGGAGAACGTGTAGACATTGCATATATGGGGTATGGAGAACTAATGGTAGGCTTGAATGCTGAGAGACGAGTTAAACCTATCACGCTACAACCGTCATCATAATCTAGTATCTTTAGGCCACAATGTGTTGGTTATTCAGTTGGTACCATCTGTAGTGGGAACCATTTCTCTGACTAGTGTCCAAAAATGCTCAATAAATCCGACTGACTATATAATGTTACGCCGTTTGCGTTTAATAAAAGCCGGCCAGGTGGCTTGAAGTTGTAGACCTCATAGAGTATCGATTATTGAAGGATAAAGAGGGTTTTCACACATTAGTAGTGATGATTCTCAGTTTTATATTGATATCAGCAATAAACACATCTCAGGATTTCGATTAACAAAGAAAAATAAGACGGAGACGATCCAAGAGTAGTTTTAGCAGCGATTCTTTGTCTAGTAATAGAATAGTAGAGATGTTAGACATCCTCGACAACAGCTCTGGTACAACTCTCGTTCTATAAAAGCAGTGAACGAATTGATGTTTCCTGCAGACGAAGCTTACATTCGACTAGCTATCGTGGACCGTTATAGTGATTTATGGACCATGACCGTCAGTCACTCAGCTACAACGTAGGACTAGACACATATATGCATCGGTTCAAGTTGCCACACCTCATTAACACAACAAAATGAACACCAACTTCATAGAAGTTGTTACTTCAATGGTAGTTATATATAAAAGACAGATTGTATATAAGGATATGGTATAACAAGAAAGAAAGATATAAAGCAATTTTAATCTCACAGTTTAAGGGAAGACAGAGAGTGTACACATCTACGCCATTGTGATCGGTTCTGAGCCATGTCAGCCAGAGTCTCCAACCATTGGTTACGATAGTCACGCGTACGACTATATGGACGAGGACGGAAACCCGTGTTTAGGTTAAATAGGGATACTCAAGGCTAGCTGAACTGACTGTAAGGCATGTAGTATCCGATGTCAGACAACTCCAGTTCTGGAGCCATTTAAAAGAAATGTTGTTGAAGGGATGTAGAAATAAACGAGTCGGACTCTTGATAAACTGCAATGTCTTCACAGCGCGCAAAGTTCGTAGCTCATATCTGTTGCACGACAATCCAAATTTTATTATTTGGTTTATAAAGGAACATTATCGTGTCGAAACTTATAGCTTTTGATTTCGACTTGGTGTGGGATTATGGGTATTATTTAACAGTATCAAATGGAGCTAAAACATTATTCAATGCTATTTGGTTTACAATGGCCCTGCAACTGGTTTTAGATGTTGTTAGTTGAAAATTTTCTACCAATTATACAAGATCCCATGTGGTCACCTTTCTTAAAAAGTACATTTAAGTATGCTACACTTATAATCTAATAATATATTCGGAAAAACTCCTAGATTGAACAAACCACAAGTTTAGTCTGACAAAACTTTGCAGCTTATTCATTACTAAATAAACCGTAAACAGCTTCGAGGTTTCTAGAAATTCAGCCGAGAATTTTAATTATTCCCGTTTTGTGAGTTCAACTATTTGTCCTGGTGTGTTTAAACAATTCCGATTGAGAATAAAAATAACTTATCATCATACTAAGATTAAACTATACGGGTGAGAAAAATCATTGACAATTATATATTATCCTCTTCGTATGCTGGTTAAGACTAAAAAGCCGACTTTTATGACACTGACAGACTGTTGTTAAACAACCATTAGAAAATAGAAAACAATGGACAGCTGTTTCGTCCTGATGTGTGAGACTCAATGGCACTACTCATTCATTTCAATAGTTTAAGTGATATTCCTGTAGATCTAATGTCAAAGCTTTCAGAACAGTACACTAACATAAATGAACGTCTAGGGGTCATCTCTTAAACTTGGAAAAAATCAATGGAAAACATGACATTCAACTCTTATTAAATACTAATAAAGTATGACTACCAGTATAACATTAAAATTTATATAAAAAAACCATTAACTGACAATCAATTTTTTCCTAATCGACATATAAACCTACTTCAACTTTAAATATTCTCATATTTCAAAATTATTCGAAAAATCCATTTAAAATTTTACATTCATTAAAACATCAGATGATATTAGTGTAATAAAGTTTATCCATACCCTAACCTGGTGATTTAAAAAAAATTAACCAAACGGAAATCTATTTAAACAAAAGTTTCACACTATTTTAAAATTAAATTTAATTGAAAAATAATGTTGACATGCTTATGTTTAAATAAAACATTTAAAATTAAAAAAAATACGAAGTTTATACTACTTATTGAATTATTCTACATGAATATTGTATTATTATGAATTGCATGAAAGTAATTTAATCTAAATAATTTTTTATATAGTTGAGATCATGAGTCAATTGAAGCTAGACCACCATGGAAAACTTGGAAGCATTGGACGGCTGTTTCGTCCTATTGTGAGACTCCTTTGCAGTGCGCATCCGCAATCCCGCCTCACGAGATTCGAGCATAGGACCTACCAGTCTCGCGCCAGAGCACTTAACCGATAGACCACTGAGCCGGCATCCTACAGTGTTAATGTCTAACCTCAACCAATCCACGAAATTGCGAGACCAACTTCCATTGTACTGAGGTAGATACCTGTCTCTACCTGACATGGATTAGCTCAACTGGTCACGACTTCTCACTAGAACTTCAGGAATTACCTCATGGAGCCTTTTTTTCATATAAAAAACGAAATATGGATCAGTTGACATTTACAATATCATTCGTTATATAATAATGAACGTAAAATTGTGCAATTTTATTCCCTGATAAATATATAACAGATATTGATTATTAACATCAGATTAATGGTAAAGTTAAATAGATAAGAAGAGGAAAAATATTAGACAAAATAAACAATATATATAAAACACTCTTCCATTATCGAATTCTTAAACGACACTTTCACTCACAGATTTCCGTTCATTTGTTTCTCTTAAATTATATGAACTCTCTAAATTCTATTCAATTATTATATAACTCATCCTATTTGCTTTTAATTCAATGAATCCTTTATTACCTCTAAAATTAGCACTCATTTTATCTTATATGTCTTTGAACTCCACTCAATTATAACACCACCCACCCTTTATGCTTCCTTGATTCTTACACATAATAACCTCTGACCTTTTCTTGCATATAGTTATCATTGATAACCTTTTGTCATTCCAATCCTTTACATTCATTTATGCCAATTGTTCCACACTATTACCCCAATACTAAAATTTCTAATACATATTTGGTTGTAAGCAGCTGATGAGAAACCACGAAATATAATAAATTCATATTATTCTGCATCAATATATGTTCTGGCTTTATTTAAATTCATAAAGGGAACTAATTGCATGAAATATTAACACTATATTGATTTCCAATATATTAACCAAATATAAAGTTGTAATAATTATGTGACTAGAAATTATGAATTGCTATTCATCGAGTTAACTACAAGTATCAGTTAAAGAAATCCTGCAATAATATGCGATCATGACGTTGCTTCATACAAATTAAAGATAAGCATTATAACCCTAAGCTTTGAGTTCACATTGTTGAACATTTCACTTACATATTTGGATATAACGACAAACTTGTCTACTAATAAATAATACTAAAGGCAAGATCTATGGCTCAAAGCTTATCAATGATTGATTTCAAACAGGTCATTATGATGTATATAACAGATACTTAACTGAATAAAATAAAACACGTTTTGAGTAGTTTATGAGGTTTTTAAATTTGTTTATAACAAATTATATGAACTGATAGTTCAAATTTTCTGAGCTATAATAATGGATATACACTTCAGCTATATATAATAAAACGTTACATAACTGTAATTTTTAAACAATCAATAAATGAAAACTCTTGGAGGATTTAAACATTTTGTAATAGTATCCAAGTGAAAAGGTGACTGGAATACTATTCACAAAGGATAAGACTACTGAGTTTTTGAACCTATGTTGAGTATGGAGCTGTACCTACCATCTATATCTAGTAACTGCTTACTACGAATGATAATGGTAGCTAGTGGTCAGATCAATACATGGTATCAACCTAAATATTTTCATTAATTTTAGTAATATGAAGAACTGTAGTAGTTACGTCTGAGGACTCTAAGATATTAATGTTTGGTAGCGGTGATGACACAGATGAATTCACACTGTGTCGTGTTTTAAGCTGAAATAATTGCAAATTAGATTGATGTCATGAATAAATCAATGTTGGACTACCACTGAAAACCTGGAGACACTGAACGGCTGTTTCGTTCTAGCATGGGACTCCTTGCAACTGTGCATCCACGATCCCGCACGCGAACCCTTAATCTCTAGACCACTGAGCTGGCATGTAATGGTGTTGACGTTGAAGTTAGACATTAACACTGTTGGACGCCAACTCAGTGGTCTAGTGGTTAAGTATTTGCGCGTGAGACAGAAGGTCCTGGGTTCGAGTCCCGTGTGAGGGATCGTGGATGCGCACTGCTGAGGAGTTGCATGCTAGAATGGAACAGCTATCCGGTATTTCCAATGGTGGTCTAACACTGATCTATTCATGATATCAATCTAAACTGAACAACCTCCACAACCTTATACTGATAACTGTAAATTAATTCCTCACCATCTTTCTTGACAAACCTTATATTTGTATAGGGAATCTTGTAGAGACTATGAGATTTTCATAGTTTAAATCATAAACTGATCTTAACTCCCTAATTTTAAATGGTGATTTAGCTAGCTATGATCAATTCGTGATATAAAGTATGAAAACTATTTATTTATAATTTTCTCTTCCTTTTAACAGATGTTTGCTATTCAGAAAAATGAAGTGAAATAGTTTATAGTAAATTAGGGTATTTATTCTATCCAAAATAGATATGACTTATTATCATTTTATTGATCGCAATTTTCAGACTTGTATTCAACTAATTACATTGTGAAAAGGTAGACAATAAAATTATTTCCAAAGTATTATGTAATTTTTTATTCTACCTATTATCATTTCAAATCTTATATGTGAATGGATACCTTGTTTAAGAATTATAAAACACGAACTCTATGGAATAAGTAGTGTCGATTCATAACCGATTCTAGACAGAGCATAGACCTCGAGATGAATTATTTTTGTCTTATAACACAAATAGAAACATGATAATTATAATAATTGATCGCAGAATATTATTATTACCAATTCTACATGTTACATAATACACTACGCATACATATACCTTCACAAACAAACATAAACTGCTTGATTTGATTGTGAAAACCGTTAGCAAGACAGAGGTAGCAGTGGATTTAGTATAGTGACAGTAATCAATCGATGAGTTATAAAACTATAGTGCTACAAACACTTTGTCTAGTATGTTTGAATGGTTACATACATAGACAGAACAGAACAAGAATATAAACCAATAAAACCCAAATTTATCAATATTTGCCGGACATTATTTATAATAAATTTGTAGAGGAAAAGAAAAGATAGATAAGGAAGTAATATCATCGGTATTAAAATGATAATGAGTTCATAAAAAGCATAGAAGTGCATACAGGCGCAGTTGGATCTGAAATTAATAAGGAAAAACACAAGCATACCAAAAATAACGACAATAGTACAGTATTGCCGGCAAACAAAGAGATGACCAGCACCTTTATAAAATTTACAGAAAAACACAATTAGGAAACACGTTAGAAGAAACTTCAGAAAAAAAGTGGTGACAAAGGTAATCAGCGTGTCGGTATATTAGGAGAAAAAACAGAATAAAAATGAAGTATACAACATCTGGTTTAGGGGAAAAAGATTTCTGTTCAAAGTACAATGTTTTGTTTTTCTAAATAAAGAAAAGAACATTAGCAACAGTGTTAAACAGGACAGAATAATAATAATAATTTCCCCCAAAAGACAACAAATAATGTGTGATTGAACGCAATAAATGAGAATCTGAACAAAGTGAACATCATATAAGTGACTGATAGCAAGAGATAAAATGATAACCAGATTATTAGAAGAATTATATTTTAAAAACCAAAAACAAATTAACAGGCAACAAAACTTCAACAACACATAAAAAAGGGGAGACTTCTCTGTGTGTATCTAATCTTATTGGATTATTTACATTATATAAACAATTCACAAGTATGTATATATATATATATATATATATATATATATATATATATATATAAAGAGAAAAGGACTAACGCAGTAATTTGATAATCACTAAGATGAAATTTAAAAAAAAATACTACGATGATAAATGGGAAACAGAAATCCATTTTTATTAACTTCTATTTGATTCTATATGTCAAATTGATTGTTATACAACTAAAGTTATAAACGAAAGAAAAGAAAACTTACTATTGTTAAATTAATAATTAAAAGAGAAAAATAAACATGTTATCATAATACATTATTATTCTTTGGGTGTGTGTGTGAGTGTGTTTATATCCAGATGATATCATAAGAATGATTTAATTCTATGCATTTATATCATTACAAAAGGTGACAATTATTCATTTATTGTCTGTTATTTGATAATACCCTCTATGTGGTTGATCTGCTGATGATGAAGAAAAAGAAGGATGCTGTACATTATAGTAGATACATTAGACATGTTGCTTGATGAATGTCATATATATATGAAGAATACAGATATATGAAAAAGAGGAGGAAAAGAACCAATCATCACAGATCCTTTTTTATTCCAACGAAATGAATTATTTCATTTTGATTGTAAATAGCTAGTGAGATATATAAGAAAAAAAGAAAAAAAAATGATGGTTAACAAAACAATAATAACAACAAAGATATGGTAAGAATAATGAAAATTTATGACTGAGTGAAAAATATATCTATTTTATTGAAAGCATAATTCACATTGTTTGCATCAGATCAGCTGTATATGATAAAATACAACAAAGTAGTTGATTTGAACACATACATAGAAATGCTTTGTTTCATATGAAAAGTCATTTTACGTAGAGTTGAATAGATTAATAAAAAGCAAAAGTCCGAATCAGACTGATCAACTAATAGATTTCCCATGAGTAAAATCAGTAAATATTGAAATAGGATATGAAACATTTTTTCGGGAAAACTATGACCTAACAAAAAGACGTTCAATATACTTACTTTGGACTAACCAGGTTTTATGAATAAAGCAGAACTGCACCTGATGTAGGATAATATTTCCAGTTGGCTGGTCATGAATGGTAGTTTTGTAAAATTACTTTGAATTTCGATTGCTTAGAGTGCATGTCATACAGATTAGATGGGAGGCAGATCATTCATATGTTATCAAAAGGAATGATAACATTAGCGTACTGTAGGTTGAAATTTTTTCCTCGAGAAGTATATCCACACTACCATCATAGACTTTGAAAATGCTTCTAGAATGCTAGGGACGGCGCGACTGAACAGGAGTGGCAAGACTAAGCAACACTGTCACAGCCTACTCCTAAGTCAGGAAGATAAGAAGGTGTAGTATGTTCTTAATCACACCAACATTTTTTCATACCTGTTAGGTATATGTTTCTTCAACAGACAATGTCAAAGCTCAAATCTATACAACGCATCAAAGTTATCACCGATACCAAGAAACATAAACATTGCAGACCTGAAATAAGTTTGACAGCGTTCAAAACTTTGGAGGGAATACAAGATCAACGTAGCGAAAAAAACATGGTGAAAAACTGACCTGCTCCAAAAGTAACAGATTCTAATAAGTTTTGCACAATCCAAGGAGTAAAAAAAATATTTTTAAGCAACAGAGAGCAGCTTTATGTCCGAATAACTATCTCTACTGAATAGGACATTATCTTTGCTATCTTATAATATTTTTTGGTATATAAAATATGTTATTAAAAAAGAGTAGCATAGCCCAAATAATCGAGCACAACAATGAATTGTCACTTTTTATTGCCATAAAATGAGAAAATCAACACAAACCAAAGTTGGTGATTTAGATCAGATTGAAGAATACTATAAGTAGATAGTGCAATTTCAAACATCGTAAGACAACTAAGAATACAATTCTTTCTACATGGCTCAATCCAATCACAAATGACTTCAAGGACTGACGCCATTGTCCTGGTTTGGCTATCTCTAGCTTTCTTTCAGTCTACTCTGAAAACAGACAACGTTGTCGTCGAGGTGGGCGATGGTTGAGGATATGAAACATATGTACCGACTCCTTAGTCAGTGAAGACGAACTATATCATCAACGAAATCGCCACATTTACCTAGTACCCTATGCTTAACTTCAATGTTACTAAATCAGTGATCCCAACATACAGAAACAATGATTTGAAGGCATCTGTGATTAGACAATAGTAACCTATGAATATCCTTTGATCTTAAAGGTTATATTTCACAGTCTAAATATAGACCAGGACGAAATTCCGATGTGATCAGAAGACGCTAAAATTTGTTAGCACTTTTAACTTTTAGGTTGTCCATTCACTGGATGGACAATTTCCTAGATACCTGAAAAGGAAACTGGATTATTAGTAGTCCTGTTGGCCAGAGAACCAAAGGGATAACTCCGTGGTGCCAGTCAAACAGAATCTTTTGTAGGAAGTTCTGGATATATTAGCATCGAACTTTGAAAAGCTTCACCACCGGCAACAAAAATCCATGTGGCAAGGTGAGGTGTGGTATTTTTTAGGGTTAGGCTTTTACAACTCTTCCTTTTCTTAAGCCCGAAATGAATAGTTGTCCATAGTTCTGACGGAGTGTACAAAACCGTAAACCTGAATGACAATCATGATATTTGGATCTTAAGCATCAATTGTTTCTCTATGAAACAGATGTAAATGAACAGCGTCGACATTTTATTCTAATGAAAATGTACTCATTAAATATTTTAATTTCAAATTATTGAACAGTCCGTTCTTTTGTTTCTAACAGCTTTTTTTTTTGAAAAAAACTTCGACTAAAAACAATCCAGCCATGAGATGTATGAATGTCAAATATTCATTTCAATAAATTCTTATCAGGTTCCACAGTTATACATTGAAATTAATGATCCAAAAAGGATAGTTAGATTTATAGAAAATAATTTGTTTACAATTATACAATATGAAATGATTGGTGTACTAGTGTTAACTTGAATTGTATTGTGTAATTATTAATTAAAAGAAAAACGCGTATACAACCTTGTTTTTGTGCTTCTTTTTTCATAAATCAAAATTATTTTTATTCGAATACATATATACGATCTTCATTGTTATTAATCATTTAAACACGTGAATAATTCGGTTAGTAACTAACCCCAAAGGTTTTATTACTTTGTTACTGAATTTATATCACTTCATACACCAGATAGTAGTCGAGGTAACATTTGATCAAATTCGTGATTACATAATGATTTATCATTGATTATTATTCGCATAGATTTCACTCACATTCACATTTAACACTGATCAGATTAATAATAATAAGATTTTATAAAATGTATTTGACTTAAACTAGATCATTCTCGTGAAAAATAGATATGTATTAAATTGGATTTAAAACCATAGGAACAGAGGAGAATTTATTGCAAAGAATATTCTTTATTCATATATCTATTTTATAAACATGGGAGATTAATTTATACATAAAACTGATTCTTTTGTGATTTCATATTATGTTGACTGTATTTACTTTAAATCATATCAATAAACTACTGTCCTGACCGTATATATCTAGTTCTTAATTATTAGTCAAACTTCGAATATCTGAGTTTATTTGGTCTTCAATAGTTTAGTCCTAATGATTCTCATTGTCTTGTATCTAGGTGACCAGTGTAGAATTATATTAAGTGTCCTAATTGGAGATTGAAAACTGAGTCTCATTCACTACAACAAAAAGTCTTGAATTCACATGATTTTTAAACAAAATTAATATACATTTAACTTAATACACGCTATGTTTGAAGAGATTACAATATCATCTAAACCGGTAAACGGAACGAAAGTCAGCAATATAACAATAGGACAAGCTAAGCTAGTCCACTAAGCCCCAGCCCTACTAGCTAGATGGAATAGACAAGATTCAGCGAGAAGCACGAACGAACAAACACACAACTCATGCGTGTATATACAGTACAAAAATGCCCTTTGGAAACGTTATGAAATAGCGTATTTCTGGGGACCTAGCACCCCCAACAATACATTAAAACGTATAGCAATGGGTGAAACAATTGCTAGAAAACTGAGTTGAAAACTTATTGTAAACTAACTGTTTGTCTCGCATAAAGCACAATAATGAGATAGGAGAATGCTAATTGTAAGTTTGGCTTTGACGAGATTGTTTAATTGCATTGAAATCATGTACAACCACTGAAAACTTGGAAGCACTGGACGGTCATTTCATCTAAGTATGGGACTCTTCGGTAATGTCCATCCACGACCTCACACGCGGGGCTCGAACTCACGACGGTGAATTTCACATGCGAACTGCTAACCTTAAGACCACTGAACCGGAATCAAAAAGTGTTAATGTCTAATGTTAATTAATCCACAGCAATCTCCACAACTCTACACGGGAACTTATAATGTACTAATTTGTGAGAAGGTTTCCGGAGTTCCAGTGAGAGGTTGTGACCAGTGAAGTTCAACTGTGTCAGATGTGAAACAGTTAACCACCGAAGACAATTAAAGGTGGTCGCACAATATTGTAAATTGACTGGAGTTAGACAGTAACACCTTTGAATGACGACTCAGAGGTCTAGATGCTATATGTTTGCGCGTAAGACAGAAGGTCCTAGGTTCAAGTCCTGAGTGAGGGACTGTGGATGTGCGCTGCTGAGGAGTCCTATATTAAGATGAAATGGTCGTCCATTGTTTCCAGGTTTTTAGTGGTGACCTAACTGAAATTAATTTATGATTCCAATGAAATACTAACTGTTGTTGATTTCGCTTCAGTTTAAAAAAGAATGTGTTCATATATTCACAGTATGTGTAGACATTACATATACATAATAGGAATATGTTAGCATAAAACATTTTTTGATATGCAACTAAAAAAGTGCCAGAGTAGAGATTAATATTTGTTTTTCAAACAAGAAAATGAAAACAGTCATTCAAAATAATTAACAAGACGCAAATGATATTATTTCCGCCTTAGTTCTACTAAGTTTAATTATTGCTAGTTTGGTTACTAGAAAATGATTGATATCATCATCTAGGGAAAAATTGAGTTATAAATAATTATTTCTGTTTAGTTTACGGTACATCCAGCTTTGCAATGTACTTGATATGCAAAAATAGAACTGAATACTGAAATATTATTGTTACACAGAAATTGAATGAAAGTTAAACTTCGCAGTTAGATATGAAGTTAGCAAGAAAGTAAAATTTACTGTTCTCTTTTGTAACAGATGATGATAAAAAAAGTACTGTTTCTCAGGCGAAACAAACCAATATGAACGGCCAGTTTCTACCTTTAATTTATTGATTATAAATTATGATTTGCAGAAACATGAGGTAAGTTATTCACAAGACAATCCTGAATTACTACACACCCATAGGGACTTTCAACATTGATACAATGAGCCAATCGCATATAAAACAAATGATAAATGAAAGACGCTGATGATGGAACCATGATGCTCAATATTCGGCCTCACTTCATAAGGAAATAAAAACATGGTATTGGTTGAAAATGTGGCTTCATATTCTGAGGGACATGTGTCCATATTTATGAGTTGTATATATTTTTGCGATCCTGTATACCTGATAAAACTTCTTGTTCGCTGTTGGTTCTCTCACTCAGGTAAGAGGTTGGGGTTGCGTATAGAAAGCTTGTATAGTAGTATCAGACTCGAACGATCGCACAGCATAAAGTGTGAACAATGAAAACTGACCGAGTTATTATGAGCAACTGAAGTCTTACAGTGATGTATGCTACTTATGTTGACAGATATAAGTAGTAAGTAGCACCAATCGGAAGTTGAACGCCTGATAACAGAAGGTTGTATTGAAGAGAACTTAAATAGCATACAACACAGTACAATGATGTCTTAACATTGCATACATACAACAAAACTAATTACTCCATAATCTTAGTATTAGACAATTAGTTCTCATGACAACCAAGATTTTAAGGAAAAGTACTCACAATAGTTACAACAAAAGTAAATTTCTCTCCCGTATAAAATAAAGTATAGTACACAAATTTAAAGAAACAACTGTTTATTGAATCTTGTTGGGTTTGTTTCACAAATACTAACGGTAAAACCGATCGTTTTATTGAAAGATACAAAATAAAAAAAATGAAATAACTGATCAACAAACTAGAACTTACAACATACATTTTTACAAATGTATTCACTAAACAAGTGTAAATGGAATTGTTAATTTCAAACGTTACTGTTTTCTATACTTATTACTGTACTATAGCCCAAAAAGTGATAGTAGTTTGTTCTTACATCCCTTAATGGTATAAATCTGTTTATTTACCACTAGGTTCATTTAAACTTACAAGATATATATATATATATATATATATATATATATATATATAAACACTGATAAAAACAGTACAACTGATTGATCACTGAATAATGACCAATGCTATATTTGTGGTGACCAGATTATGTTGATCAAGTTGCGATATAATTACTAATTAAAGAGACTCGTTATTGCGTGCAATATACTGAGATGTTAGGTGGTTGGAGGAAGATTACAAGAAACCATAAACTCTACGTTCCGTGCTAGTTGGTACTCTTTAGCAACGTATACCAGTAATCTTGAGGGGACTAGTGTTTCCTGACTCGATAATCAATCATTTAGAATAATGACCGCATTGAAGCTTGATCAGTAAAATTCGACCAGCACTAATGAAACAGACAAACATAATATTGGCTACTATTTAGTGATCAACCATTTGTAAGTATGCCAGTCCTACAGAAAGTCAGTGGCGGCCCGAACATAATAGTAGTAACGTCTCAGACAGTGAGGTTGGATAACAGAGAAGTCAATCTGTCAGGAAGCACCAGTTGTTTCAAGATTGTAGGTATACGTTGATGACGAGTGCTGAGTAGAAATAAAACTCCATCCGCCTAACATAAATATTGCTTTGAACATACATTACACTAGTGTCCAAAATCTGGTATCGTCAAGCATACCTGTTAAAATAGTTTGACAGTTAAGTCTTTGTAATCAGAAATATGAAAGGACTGATTAGTTGTAATTTTTTGAAGGTCAATATGAATTGCAGTTTTGTCTTTTCAGTTTATTTATTGTGATAAGGATTATTATTTGAATTAAAAAGTTGAGATTTAATAGTATAGTATGTTACTAAAGTATGTCTACAGACTTGGGTAAGCTAACTCTCTGTGTTTATGAGATTTATGTAGGAGTCGAACAGTACAATAGATACCTAGAGGCGTATATATAATTAAAATCAAACAGTTTATTGTAGATTCACTGTAAACATGTTGATTGGTGGTATGCGTCTGACCGTGGTTGGTACAGATTGAGAAGTTTTACTACGATTATTGACAAAATTAGGTTGATAAGCTTCTACAATGATGTTTATTATCATTTTTTACACTTGAAGTGATGAATTCGAAACCAATTCAATAATTCCGTCTTCCTTTTACATGGAATTTCCCATTATAAAAATTAAATCAGTTTTGAAATGTGAGATGTTTTTTTGTACATTTTGGCACAGATGATTGTTTTATAGAGGTAAGTACGGAATTCATGTGTTTCAGCGCATTCAATAATTTACATGTATAAACATTCTAAAGGTTACGAAAGTGGGAATGAAGGGAAAAATAAAACACACTATGATACTGCTAACCCTTAATTCATATATCAAGACTGTTTTACTCAGAAACAATCAGTAATATATATAGGTATTAGCTCTCAGATAGAATAGACTAGTATAAAAAATAACAGGTTGACTCACTGTCGTCTAAGTACTTTAAGAACTTTCTCTGAATTACCTATAATTTAGAGGACATACAAGAAAAAAAAATTATTAACCACTTATAAAATAATGATGCATAGTTCAGTAGCTATACGGAGATCGCTTAATCAATCATCAAACTTAAAAACTTTATTTTCGTCAAATCAGCTATATCAAAATGATCAAAGAACCAAACTTGAAAAATTATTTATGCTCATTTATTTATCCTTGTCAATCACTTTAATGTTGAATAGTCATTTCAAAACGAATATTCAGATAAAAGTAACTCGACTATATATGTGTTTGATCAAGTTAGATTAAATCTGAAGGGGTTTTGTGGAGATTTCGGTTAAGTGCTCCGGTGCGAGACTGGTAGGTCCTGGGTTCGAATCTTGCAAGTGCGGGATCGTGGATGCGCACTGCTGAAGGGTCCCATAATAAGACGAAACGGCCGTCCAGTGCTTCCAGGTTTTCCATGATGGTCTAGCTTCAATTGACTCATGATTTCAACTATGATAAATTAAATCTGTTTGCCATGCTTTATATCCATGGAAAATAATGATTATGACTATGTGACCACATACAGTAGTGAGTTGTTATTCATGATATGCACCACTGATTTACATGTCTACCTATTTATTTATTTCTTTCTTAATGGGAGATGACAGAAACATTATTTTTGTAGAAATGTTAGAATTTAGGTTCCATTTAATTTTAAAGTCATTTCACAAGTAATCATATTCTTAAATTGATTAAAACCTATTGGGACATGTGATAAGTAAAGATATTGTTTAAAAAAAGAAGTTTATACATTACTTTCCTATAAATTAAAAGGTTAGTAGATGATGATAATAATCGATACACACAAAAAAGTCTCTTTATATTTCTGTTTGCTTTTTGTTGTTCACATAACAAATGACATTAGTTTTGGTAAAAAAAAATCATTATTAACCCTCTTTTCAAAAGACATATAAACAAGGCAAAATAATTCTCGTTGTAAAGCAGAGAATGTATTGTAGAATAAATATGGCTGACAAAAAATTAAAATCTGCATTATTATTATTCTTAATACTATTATGTGTGTGCTACTGATGTCGACAGATATAAGTAGTATGTATCATCAACCGAGAACGGAATGCCTGGCGATAGAAGGTTGACAAAATCTAAGAGAGGAGAAGGAGAACAGAGAGCGATTGGTATGGAAAGGGAGGAATAACCAAGTCTCAGACAATTGATGGATATTTTACCAATGAAGTATATACTGTATGGATCTCAGATTTTACCAAGATATTCTGTAATGTATTAAAATATATTCGGTTGTCCCCCCATTGGTGTTCTAGTTCACTGCAGTATGACTATTGAAGTGAAATTTGAACCAACGGATAACACAATGGTGGCAAAGATATAATTGTAAAGAGAAACATCAAACTGCAGTAATAGAACAAACACTTTTCACAGCTACTTTAAAATAACTACACAATACAGTGAAAGATAATCAATTGTTTAATTTCGAACCAACTTTGAGAGTATTATTAGTTATTAGTTTTAGGAATTGATAGGTAAATTGTCACTCTGATGTAAACTAAAAACTGAACCATTACATAACAATCTCGCGAAATAGAATAGTATTAAAGACTATCTACAATGTAATTGATAGGTTGAAACAAGATGTGCTTGTATAGAGTTGAAATTTACTCATGTTTGTATGTGTTTGAAATTATATTGCTACTTAAATAATATTTGATTAACTGTTACCGTGAAAATTAATGCAATAGCTGTTGTAGGATCTAATATGATTAAGAAATGAATTTGAAAGGAATGTCGTGATTAAATATCTTCCGAGATTACTTAGACCTTAGGTAAAAAATAATCCACAAAAAATATATAGAAATGACTGAAAATAGAAAAACAACAATTTTGATTCAATCGGTCCGCAAATATGTACAACCAAGACCAATAATCTATAATGGGAAATAATTAAGGCCTTCGTATTTCTCCATAAGTATGTGAGAATAGACAAATTTTCTTTTGTAAATCGATTATTTAGAGGATCAAGATATACTGTGGAGCTCTATGAGTACTTTGCTATATGCAAAGCTTTTGGGTCCATTGATGAACTTCAAAACACTCATTTCCAGACTAACATAAGGTTGTGAATAAAATAAAGCTAAATAAACAAAAACATCTGGGAGAACAATAAGAAAACAGAGTTCATCAGTTGCCTGTCACTGGAGTAATGTCACGAAACCTTAGTGCGAAACGTTAAACTATGAAGGTTATATGAAAAACAACTGTTAATGAATCCTCATTAAACATATCCAATTTTTAGAATTTATTTCTATCTAATCATTGTTTGACTGATTAAACGATTCGTTTTTTCTGTGAAAAGTTATTACATCTAAAACACTGTGATTTGTATATATAGATTGTAAGTGATATTGCAATATATGCCTAGGTATTGCTTACAGAAAACATGTTAGAATGGACAAGATCGAGTATGAAGTTATCATAGGATGACATGGACTGACTGGGAGAAAGGAATGAGAATGGTGACAGATTTGAAAATGTATGTACACAGTCGCACATCTCATCTAATCATTATTTGATTGATCAAACGATTCATTTTTTCTGTGAAAAGTTACTACATTTAAAATACTTTTGTGTTTTACAACACGGTAAGAATATAACCATAGCGACTTTTTATTTAAACGAAATGTCATAGAAAGAATTTTTCATAACTTTTCGAAATAGGAAAAATTGTATGATATAAATATCTACATCAACAGGATTTTTTGCGAGAAAACTTCAAAGAAAAAACATCAAGGTCAAGTCTTATGAGGTCATAAATCACTCAATTATTAAATGGGATAAAACGAAGTGAACTTCTACAAATGTATACAAATCAATCAAGAAAAGTAATAAAATTTGTAGTAAAAATCCTTAAAATATAAAGTTAGGATTAAATTGATCGATAAACCGTTCCTATGGAATACGTTATATATATATATATATATATATATATATATATATATATATATATATATGCATTCTTGTGCTATAAACGGTTATCCTTTTTAACCTATTTTAAGCAATAATAAGCTAAAATCTGGCATCTTTCTACTAATCTATAAAACGTATTTGAGAAACTTAAGTTGACAAACTAGGTAAAATACGTTGAATAATTTATCGGGTGAGCTTTCTCCTTACAAATTATTTTCAGTTTTGAGAAGTATTTACAACCTAATGTCATTCATTATGACCGATAACTCTGTGGTTACAGGTTTCAGCATTGAATTTTAATGAGTACATTTCGCATTAGAGTTACTGGTTTTTCTGGCCAACAAAGTCGAAATAAACAGAGTGAACATTTAAGTGGTAAATGGAAGTAGAATCATATAACCATTAAACTTCAGTGCCTTGTTTAAATCTTATCAATGTTAATAGCAAGCAAACAAATTATAACTCATGAGATCATTTAGAAGTGAGTTGTAGGAGCAAGGAAAGAGAGAATTGGAAGCTAACTAAGCGGAATATGACACTTTAAATTAAACTCTTGGTAATTTTTGTTTGAAATCACACTTGAATCGATGTCTAAAGATAAACTTAACTGCACTCATTTCCCAACACGAGAAGAATAAGCGGTTTCGTATGAGTCTGCTAAAGAATAAAAACATAAGAGTTTAGTACCCAAAAGTACATTTTAATCTTCTTACTACTCAATTTTCTTTCAATTTTGAGGCAGATAGAACTGATGGGTCGATGTTCACTTGTAAACAAACGTTTTTTAGGATAAACAGGTGGTCAAGATTCTGAACGGCAACTGATAGACTTAAATCTGAAGTCAGCAATATGTATTATAATGAAAAAAAATAGTTATTGATTACAATGAACTAGTAGAAGATCGTGCACATTCACATTCATTTGATTGATAAACTGTCTTGACGATTGTGTAATGAATTTTACTATTAAATAATGGATGACAGAATCTAAATTTAAAATATTTTGGAGTTTCACACTCCCGACACAGGATTTAAATTCATGTGGACCTTCGGTTTGTGTAACAACTCGAATTTAAAACTATCGTTTGTTTTAGTATATTTATGAGATCCTATATACCGATAGAAACTGATTTGAAAGACTAAAAACACAAACAAATGACTAATTTAAATGCAAACAATTGTTCTTAGAAAAAAATATTCACTAAGATAATAATCAAATATTTGTCATTAATTAACCGTGAAAAATCTACTCAGCGTGAATTTCGTGCTCCACTTTCCAGCCTTGAAATAAGTATTTTGTAGTGATGACAATTTTCCTAAAATAATCATATGAAGTTAAGAGTTTAAAGAAAATTCAATTGTTAGCAGTATATACCCTAAATTTAGAAGATGATGAGGTTGTTATAACTGTTATATATCTCCTTATTACGACCCAGCTACTCCTATGGCTTAGTATTCTTGGACACTAATGCACTCGACAAGTCCCCAAATCAGAAAACGGTTGAACAGGTAAGATGTTATATACCGAATAACAAGGATAGATGGAATTAAAAAGTGCAATGAGAAATACGTCAGTATATTTAGTTATTACATGAAAAGATTCTAGAGTCTTCTCCAAGCATCGACTAGCACTGATTGAAAAAAAATTGACCAATCAGCGTGCACCAACAAAATCGTGCACGGAACATGCCCTAATCCAATCTATGTCCCGCTAACAGAGGCCTGGTATGGTAAAATCTGGTGGTTTCATCTGTTACAGCATTCAAAAGTTGAACTATTCAACATGTTCCGTAGGCATAACAGGGTTATACAGAAGTTTTTGTGTTCAGAGATTAAACTACTTGTGTTATATCTAATTACAAAATGGATTTTTTATTGATCAATAACCTTACTAAATACTGATTGATTGATTGATTTAATACATGTCAAATAAGTTGATGAAAAATATCTCCATTTACGAATAATTGATCATCGTCAATTAATGACAACAATGTGTTGGATAGTTTGAAAAAAACGAAACAAAACAATTGAGATAGTAGCTAAGTGTTATAAAAAGTAATAATTTTATTATGTTTAGCATCGACAATTGGCTTTATTAAGTAGCTTATGAAAGAACACATAAAAAAATTAGTCTACAATAAAAATTAAGGCTGTAAGCAAGACGATTGGCGGTCATGAATGATTAGTACCATTAATAATGAATAACAGTTTTTCTTAACCGTTAACATATACATATATGTTACTTAAAAGCCTGTATCGATTTAGTAAAAATATGCATGCTTGGTAAGAGAAACAGTAGGTATATTTATTTACATCTATCATTTAAAAAAATTCAAAATATAAAGGGTAACGTATATCATAGCCTTTGTATAGTGATCGTACAATCACAATTAATGGTAGTTCAGTATTGAAATAAAGATTCACGCAATTAGTCTTGAGTAAAAAACCTTAAGTGACACCTAGTAATACTATTTGACAGCTCAAATTAAAGTAGATGCGGCAGTGATCAAAACGGGAACTCGAAGGTTGTAAAAGAAAGGTGATTTGTCCGCTAGATCACAGCTTAAACACAATCTTTAGCTTACGGAATGAAGTTAGATCATTATTCTCATCTTATTACTTTAATAAATATTTATTTTAGAATTTTTGCAGTGAATATTTGAAAAATAACTATCTTCATTTATGAATATAACAAATCTACCCCTTCTGATACTCTGACTCCTAGTTCTTATCGAGATTCAACATTTGAAAAATAATACTGGGCTCAGTAACTCAATATTGCAACCACCAGAGCAATATATGACTGATCACTTGCAGTCCTAAATATCAACGTAAAGATTTAAACAACCAATAAAATAAATTATTAGTCATAAGGTTTAAAAAGAGACGGGAAATTTTTACCAAAGGTCTTATGTTTGTCATGACTTACGACTGTTGCTGCCACCTTGATGTGGTGGTCGGACTTGCCTATCGTGATGAACCAATCGAGCTATACTGGCTGGAACAATCGTTCTTCAAGTTCCTAACATGCCAGACAGGTCGGTTGAAGAGCAGTAAGTTTAAACGAAGTAAACCCAAGGTCCGAGGGCAAAGTCCTACTGCTGAGTGTACAGACGTGCGACGGTAGTAAGATGTTTCCTTCAGACAACTAGCATAACAGCAATGCTGCCTCCTCACAAAGGAAGGGTGGGTTTAGAGAAGGTCGATCCTCAAAATGCACTACTCTCCTTATCCCACGGATATCCGTCTCAGAAGGTAAAGTCTCAACAAGTAAGGAGGTAACACAAAACTTACCTTCAAAAAGGTTGTATGCGATTGATCGGCCTTGAGCAGTTGTCTCATGGGCACTGCGGTCACGCTATCAAGTAACTAAGGTCACCTCTAATCCAGTTTCCTTTCCAGGTCCCTCTAGAAGAACTCTTCCATGGTGTGGGCAACCGAGAATAGATAACTGCCCTCATACTTCTAACAGCACTCGAGATCACTGTGTTCATAATCAATCACCCTCTTCAATTCCCATTATTCCTCCCACCTCAACTATCAACTGTAAACTTCCTCCTTAGGTGTCACCATGGCTAAGGATTCTATTGCGTGAAATGCTTTCACAGGTCTGCTGAAACCACGCTCCAAACTACACATTGGAGCCTTCCACATACGCACCCTGTGTCAAATCGGCCAGTAAACCTTCTTGGCTAAAACACTAGAATCTCGTACCATTGAGGTTCGCTTTGTCTCTGAAACAAGAATATAAGACCCTAGTGTGATCATTAACTCGACCTCACCTCGCCAAAACTAAGAGCCGATGAGATACACCCTCTGTTTATCTGGTCACCCGACGGAAAGTTCTCGTGGACTGACATGTGTAGGCATAGCATTAAGTATGAAGGCAGAAGAGGCAGCTTTAGAATGGATCCCCGTTAACAGTCGCCTATGTGTTGTTCGGCTAAACGGCTCCGTAAGAACTCGGAAGGATAGGGATACGCGTCGTTGCCCTTTCATCATTTTTGCCTACGATCCCACTGACTGCAGGGTGGATGCATTGAAAGATGAATTTTGAAGAAAGCTCTCTGAACTTTATCAAAAAGCTAAGCACACAGACATAGTACTTGTAGCAGGTGACTTTAATGCCTGAGGAGTTAGCTTAAACCAAACAGAAAGACATTCAAGTGAGTATTTTGGTATTCCGGCCAAGCGAACAGATAATGGTAATCGTCTGCTGCAACTGTGCTCAGACAATCGTTTACTTTTAACAAGCACTGATTTTAAGCATAAGGATAGACATCGTCTAACATGGCGACCCCCTGCACCAAACCAACGATGGACTCAAAAGACCATATTGCCACTAGTCATATGTGGAGAAGCTTGAGACAATACTGCCGCTCGTTCTGGAGTTCGTGTTTAGACTCTGATCATGCTCTAATACGAGTTCGCATTTGCTTGCGCCTCACTAGTAATGAATCTCCATAGGCTGAGGTGATTGAGCGATGTATTACGTATGCCTGAACACCGATTACCACGATACGCAATGCTGATTAGTGTTAGATATGGATAGAAGAAAGTTAGGGTGGCCAAACCAAAACATGGCATCAGTCCATAAAGTTACTAACTTCTGACCTGAGCCATGTTAAAAGATGTAGACTACTTGGTTGGGGTCCGCGAAACTATCATAATCAATAATTGGAGGCTCTAAGTGACATGGCTCAGAATCAATCACAATGGTATAGATTTATACACTCTTTGTCTTCGCTTAAACGGTGAGATTAAAATTACTTTATACCTTTTTTCTAATTCTTTCTTCCTGTACTATATCCTTATACACGATCTCTCTTTTATATATTACTACTATTGAAGTAACTATTTTTATGAATTTGGTGTTCATCTTGTTGTGCTAATGAGGTATGACAACTTGGACCGATGACTTACGATAACGACATACCAGGAACTTGAACAAGATACATTACTCATCTTCATCGCTAACTCTAGGTTTCAAAAAATCTTTAAAAAAATACATTTTAGTTTACAGACATTATTTATTGGTAAATATTGGCCTTCAGTGGAGTACGATCATCATTAAGGACTTGACATAGATGGCATTGCTCACTACTCAGTGACCGACCATTTGTAAAAATACCTTAGTCCTACAGAAGATCAGTCATGATCCGAATAGCTCATTGGTAATGTTTATGACACTGGATCGAACCAGCCATGGGGCATCAGTTCCCTAAAGATTACAGGTACATACTGTTGACGAGTCCCAAGCAGAAAGAAACCAAGATCCAAGGTTCCCTGTAGAATTCTTCAAACCATCATCACATACATCAGCTTTATTACATACAATTTTCCATTGATTTGTAAAAACAGTTTAACATCAACCGTAATCATAGGTTCATAGGTTATTCAAAATGATACACAACACCCATAAATAATCCAATAAAATACAAGACGTTCACATGATAAGATTCGACGAGATTATATATGAATCACAGAAAAACGATGACGATATTTTTAGAAAGCAAATAAACAACACATGTGTGATCTAGTCCGTTTAAGTAAAACAAAGTTTTTTTTAAAAATCTCCGTTTACAGTCAGAATCCAATATGCAAAAAATTAAATTAATGAGCTTGAAACTCGCAGATAGAGAACATTTAATTAAGATATTTAAAACAGCTTCATATCAATCCATAATCGAATAAAATATTCTATACGTATACTTGATAAAATTTCAAGCAAATACACAAGCTAATATTAATATAAGCGTAAAAATAATACTTACATAATACCAACAGTTACTGAGTCTGTGTACATACTTCCGCTGATAATGATGGTGGACTAGAACCAACAGGTTGTGATTCAAGACTTGATTGTCTCGAGTGTGACTGATAGCCTGATGAATAATAATAATCCATTGGTATACCACTCTTAGACATTATTTGTGATACACCGACTGTTGCCGTAGACGCAGTAGCTGTAGATGAAGAAATTGACGATAGTGAGGAGTCATTTTCAGGCCTCAAACAATCTGATGGATTCGATTTAGAAGTAGACGGATCAGCAGTGGCTGAAGTGGAATTAGGAGAGGAAGGATCGGTATTTTTTAAATCAGTGTTCATTGACGGTAACACTTGTAAATCAGGTCTAATTCTACGTCGTCTAGATGATCGTACTAAAAGAACACTATCTGTAGCAAAATAATCATAAGACTTTTTACCATAATTACAATACTTAACACTAGGATCAGTTCCAATAATATTAGCGTTTTGTCTGTTTTCATCTGAGGGAGTATCAGTGGTCATACATAGATTAGGTAAATGATGCCGATTTGGTAAAGAATAACAAGTTACATTATCTGGATTAAGTATATTAAATGTAACATTCTGACCGAAACGAGGTTTATCATGTGTAACATTAGACAGTTGTTTGTCTAACTCAACAACAGCAGATGCATCTATAATCAAATTCTGTTGTTGCGGGTTTACACGTCCTGATGGGATTGATTTATCTAATGGGAGAGTAAGAGGGGATCGAAGCAATAAACTCCCTTTCGACATTGAACATGGAGTGGATGATGTGGAATTTGAAATAGGTGTCACAGAGCTTGAATCAGATATGTCACAATAAAATGACTGTGATTGATCTGCCTGTTTAAAAGCATTTGATGATTGGTTTACATTTGTTTGTGAAGAAGTCAACTCATTTTGACAAATTGATGACTTTGAAACACAGCTACTTGACCCTACAAAGAAAATAATAGTAATGACATAAATGACGTAAACACCAATAATAATAAAAGAATTGAAGATAAAAGAGTGATATTTCAAATAAACAACGTATATTTTTTAAAGTCTGGGTTCAAACATCCGACTTAGAAATTCTTGACACAGAAGGGTCCACATCTATTTTGTGGTACTTAACGTTAGCATGTGAGTTAATCATATTCGGAATGAATAGAATCTGCATTAGATGGTTGAGACTTAACTTTTATAAACTAGTGAGTGGATTTACGAATTTGATGAACGTTAAAATAACTAAAAATAGGTTGTGAGGGAGAATTTCCTAAATTGAAGCCTACGGAATCATTATCCTAATTATTTCTTCAAAACATGAAACTTTCTCATTAGTATGCTGATTTCACGACTGTTTACGGTCAAAAAACCCAAGACAGTCGAGTTTTATTCAGTTGGATTAAGAGGCTATTAAAAATATCTAGTAGTTGGATTCAACACAGAGTTTGCTAGTTGAGATTATGTTAACTGATAAGTAAAGGGGAAAATGAAACAAATTTTGTATAGGCAATTTAAAAAGGAAATATATTTTTAAAATAAACGTGACCAAAAGAAAAATTCTCACGTTACTTAAGTTTTAATTGATAGTGGAAAAAACAATATCAACTGTAAGTAGTATTGTTTTACAAATTTTATAAGTTACATAACCGTTAAAAGTAGGTATTGAAACTTGATATTACTTTTGAATAACAACCCAAACCCTGAATTACTGAATGTGATATTAAGACAAAATTGTGAAACACGGCTTCAATCATATACTGAAATACGTCAGGAAAATGTTGATAACCAGTGGATTCTTAATAACACACAACCCTACACAGGATTAAACGTGAGATTACTATTTTCAGGTGGCGAACTCCGTATCATTCAGTCAAAGATTTACGTTTTCCAGATTCAGTCATTTCACGAAACTAGGCGACTATATTCTAATGCCAACCATACATGACAGCCTCATTTTCAACAAACCTGACTTCATAGGTTACAGCTTCCCTACAGAACTTCAGGTAATGCATTACTGAACCAATTCACTAGGGTCTAGGTGTGCATTACTATAGCGTCATAAACAAAGACGAAGTATTTGTTCAGATGATAGCAGTACACAATGAATATATCTTGCAATTGAACAAACCACCTAATTAAGGATACAACTTTTACAATTTTCTGGTAATTTATCAAAATTTATTAAATAAAGAAATAGATAATTAGTTGTTTAATACAGTAACTTTTCGATAGTGATAACTATTGACTGATAGGAATGAAGGCGAATGAACCAAACTGAGAGAGTACTGTAATTTGCAGACAAGAGGTTTAAAGTTGAATAAAATCTTTTAATTTAATCAGTAAAACTCAATCTGCAAATATAACTGTGAATTGTGTCTTTTTTATTCATTAAGCCTATTATCAAATAGAAGGTTTAAGTAAACATGTAAACTAATTACTTCACTGTAATGAAGAACATGAACATGGAATCCTGAAGGCCAAAAGAGAAGAAGACCAAAGAACACATTACGTCGAGAAATAGAGACAGACATGAGAAGAATGAACAGAAACTGGATAGAACTAGAAAAGAAGGCCCAGGACAGAGTGGGTTGGAGAATGCTGGTCGGCGGCCTATGCTCCATTGGGAGTAACAGGCGTAAGTAAAAAAAAAGAACATGGACTAATTGGAAATCAGTCACACATTTGAGTTTTCATCTAATTGTAATGTAATAACAGACAGACAGACGCCCCCAAATGCCCTGGTACGGCCGAGAGTGGGGACAGTCCGCTCTCCCTCTCCAAATGCTCTCACATGGCCAGCGAATATATAGCCTCTGCCAAGAAAGTCCTACTCACTGCCTTCTCGTACCACGGGTGTTGTTCACAAAAGTGTGAGGACGAAAAGCGAATGTCCGGCGCCTTAACCGGGTTGGTGGACAAGGCGAGTCCACCTAGGGGAGTTGGAAAACCCTGATTCCAAACCAATGGTGCACATGGGCTCCAGTATCCTGAGGGAACAAATGGCGTACGAATCAATCGTTGATCACCGGCTACCATGGGACTGCATCTCCTCACGATGTTCCACTGCCTTGTGGATCAGATCTTTCGGTCAAAGGCTCCGGGTGTGGGCCCCTAAGAAAACCACCTGTTTCAGTTCGGGCACCTGGGCAGTATCACAGCCCTCACACAAATCGAATGAGATTTGTATGGCGCATATATATCTGGTGCTTCCTTGTACCAATATTTATGTGTTTAAATAAATAAATATAATAATAACAACAGACACATTTATTTCATCCATAATATGATACTTGGGTGACTGAAAAAAAAACTCGAAATAAAAAAATCCATCAGTTTTCCTCTTACCAATAAATTTAGAGGCTGTTAAGTTAGTTGCAAGTCTGCTTTTACATTAATTTAATCATCACAATTGTTTGAATATTCGAACTGGCTATTTAAAGCACTATAGTTACAGTTTCGATAGTTAGAAAAACACACACATGTATATATGAACACAGTTGACATACAACACCAGGCTATTTTTTTTTAAAAAAAAACTTTATGTCTCAGCAGCAGAACATAGATTGTTAGTCTGAGAAAAAAAGAACCCAACTATTTCGACATGTAAATTATGTGACCTTGGCCTCAGGTGGGAAAATTTCTTTCCCTCTTTTAAAATGTTGTCAAGATTAAAACAAATATGGATAACTTAGTGTTTAGTTTGATTTTTCAGTTAAAGTACTTGTTGATATTTTAAACTATACACAAACACTATATTACCAACTAATAAATGCCAACCACTCCCATTTCAAAGTAAACAAACTAATCTACTGGCTGGATATTTAAAATAACCTTATTTCTCATTGTAATTTTGACTGTCGTTATGATCACTCATGGATTTGTGGTTCATGCAGTTTTAATTTTCTTCCCTGAGTCAAGTAATATCAATCTTCGTTTCGTTATACAGTACGTAGTAAATGAAAAATGTCTGCAGATGTAACCAGTAGCAGTATGAGGATCTTAACAAGTTATTCCAGTTCTTTTAAAACTGTGTGTTCACTGCCTTTCACAGAGAACTTCTACCGACTGGCTTTTCTTGGTGAAGATGTTTAGTTAAAAGTTAGAGCATAAAAGAAGAGGTTCGGAGGTTATTGTCGAATTCGAAAGCCCTATCTCAGGAATTTAGATAATCTTAATTCTAACTAAGTAGAGCATATAGGCCACAGAACCAAGAAGATGAATGGTATCCGAACCTACCTTTATCATCGGACTTACAGGGATTGTAACATGTGACGCTGCTTCCTGTCTTGTGGATCAGACCTTTATGTTAGCAGCTTTGGGATGGTTGTTCGCTAAGAAAACCACTTACCTCATTTATGGTTTGGGATGGAGTCCAGCGTTCGCATAAAAGTCAGAATAATCCCCAATTAAAAAAGTAAAGGTGACGAACTTTACGGACAATTTTATTACTTTTCTATCATACTAATTGTATGTTCGATAAATAAATAAATAACGGTAAACTATTTAATGACAATGTTACATCGATTGACTGAGTGCGTACGTGCCCTGTTAATATATGACGTGATGATTCCCGCCAATCAGAGAGAAGTGAATTATCGACCAGAGAAATGATACACAAAAGCCGTATGAGCAGTCTTGAGTACTTATCAGTCCTCCTATCTGCCTAGTCCACCAATAACTGCCTATGCAATATGAATCACTATTCTCATACATGCTGGGTTTATATACCAAACAAATAGACCACATTGTACCATAAAATAGGAAATAATATTTGTACAAATGTAGCCAAATGTGGCTGTGAATATGGGGGAATAGTAATTAATGGACTAGGGATAACTCAAGAATGGTAAATCGTATAATAATAATCTTTAGATCAAAATAAAGCTTATAATAAGAGAGACACGAAGATGAATAGTTTAGTTACTTAACAATTATACAATAGGAAATATACGTATCAGATCGGTCCATAATCAGTCCTCAGAAGTTACCATTCACAATTCGCTTCGGGATATAACATTAAATAAATCACCACTGATATTTTATGAACTAAATCTTCTTATCATTATATCATATCAAGATTATCGATAACATTAACTTCGCAGACAGTAGATAATGACAACATTGTAAATTCCATTAAAGAATTATCAAACTATACGAATGTATGAGCTCAAAACATTAACATAGTAATTCATTTCAATCATAAGTATCAAATTTGTTATTTGTCTATAATAAAGGCAAAACAGGGAACATTAATGTGTATACACGACTTGTAAACACTAAGTGTCATATTTCAATTTATTCGTCTATTCTGATAAGAATATAATTTCTTTCCAGAAAGTTTTCTTTTTTGAAACCCTACTTAATCATTTGCCAAGTAATGATGACAATTTCTTTTTATTCATTGACAACATTGAGTTAAATATAAGAACTTTCGTCTAAATTAGAGCAAATAGTTTCACAGTATTTGGGCGCCGAATTGATGTAAGACATTAAATAGGAATAATATATATTTGTAAAATCTCAGTGAATGAATTTGAAGTAAATCTAACGTTTCGACTGGCAATCTGGTCCAAACTTTTTCAAGGAATTATCTTTGAATTCCTTGTAAAAGATTGGACCAGAGTGCCAGGCGAAACGCTAGATTTACTTCAAATTTATTCACTGAGATTTTGCAAATATATTATTCCTATTTGATTAAGTTAAATATTTTCACATAATTGAATATATAGTTTTAGAATGTGAATTAACGAAGTAGAAAATTAAGATAACCTTAAACCATTATTAAATATCAAACACACACGTTCACTAAAAAAAAATAAGAAAACCGATATATTTCTACAAGTAATTTCATTATTTCCTGATAACTGGTGAACGGTTCTGAATAGCTAAACTAATCAATAAGAGAAGAAAAGAAAAAACTAATTACAAGGATTAGTACAATGATAATATTCATAGAGTTTTTATGAAGAGAAAATCTAAATGGTAGAATTAAGAGAAAGAAAAAAGGCAAACAAAGGTAAGCAGTTCGAATATCCTTAGATAGTATATTATTTTTAGTTCTAATATGCAAAAACATGAATTGATTTGTTATTATTAAATTCTTTCCTTTCAATGATTATTCATATTTATCTGATAGTACAATATCAATTAGTTATTAATCATTTTTCTGGGCATAAAATAATAATTTTAATAGTTGAGATCATGAATCAATTAAAGCTAGACCACCATGGAAAACCTCGAAGCACTGGACGGTCGTTTCGTCCTATTGTAGGACTCCTCGGCAGTGCACATCCACGGTCTCGCCTCGAGAGATTCGAACCCACGACCTATCAGTCTCGCGCTTCAGCGCTTGACCTCTAGACCACTGAGCAGGCATCCAACGGTGTTAATGTATAACTTCAACCAATCCACGAAATTGAGCGACACATCCACCAATGTCTTCAGTGAGTTACTATCTCACAACAGACCTGATTGAACTCTACTGGTCACTGCTTCTCACCCGAACTCCAGGAAATACCTCTTGGAGCCAGTCACTAGTGAGCATATGTTGATTAATATCCACAAAACCACTTCTGACATAAAATAATATTTTACTCAGAACTAGTTTCACATAATATTTAAATTTAAAAAAAAGAATGAATTGATTTATTTTCCCTACTTTATTATTTCATTCATTCATTTGCTTACTGACTTGTCTATTTTATTCACTGTTTAGTAATTTTATCTTCCTTATTACGTAATATTATTATAAACTTTCATAATATTTATAAACATTTATGTTGAATTTAAAAAAACCCTAACGAAGAGAGTAATAAAGTTTTCTTTAATTAAGATAGTTATAACTATATTAATTTATCAAAATGTGAGGTTCATGAAAACTGTAGGATTTTATTGAAATTATCGATCTTTAGCAGTGCACATTTACGACACTTCTAGGCATCGAGCCTAGGACCTTCGAGGTTTGGAGTGAGAGTTAGACCTTTGGACTACCAAGCCATAATTGAATGGTTTACACATACAACTTAAATCAGCTTGTGATAGAAATTTAATCGTTTAAATGTGCATTTTAGAGTGAAAATGTTTAAATTTTAATGTAAGAAAAATTATAAAATCTCACTTTTAAGCGAAATCTGTTGGTTTATTATGCTAAATACGACTAATCTATTAGGATGTTACATTTTATTTAAAAGTAGATGTAACAAAGGCAAGCCAAATGCAAAACTAATAGCAACTATAATCTTCAAAGTATTTATATTGAGATTCGAAAATGTGTTTAAGGATAGTGAAGGTGAGCAATCAAATTAGTATTGTCAGCATCTTGAAACAACAGATTTGATGGTTTGCAGGCGTGCTATGTAAGTCATTCTACGAGCATGAATGTTGTAAGTTATTTCTCGATGTCAGTACTCAGAGGTAACGCGGAAATATATTCAGTAAATGAGATGATTAGCTAGTCACAACTCCATGGTTTCAGACGTCATTGAAATAGACGCCACTTGAGATTTTACTAGTTTTCCACTATAGTCTTTATCAGCCATTCATTTGTAACATAGAGCCTCGCACACATACGCATCAGTTCAAGTTGTCATACCATTTCAGCACGGAGGAAGAAGTTATTAAGAAAAATCTCAGGGTAGTCGAAGTACCAACAGTATCAGTAGCAGTAGAAAGGTTCAGTAATTCGACAAGAACAAATTCGTGGAACAGAAAAAAAGCATAAGATAATTGTTAAACTCCAGATCTAAGGAAAGACAAAAAGTGAACTCATCACTACTGTTGCGACTGATTCTGAGTAATGTCACCTATCGTACCTAATCATTGGCTACAATTACCGCACGGACCCCAATCAGGTACAGTGAACCTACCGATATGGCTCAATCCAAGTATCAGTGATTTAAGGAGCTGATGCCATGTATTGGTTTTGACGTCCAAATTTTTCTCCCATATCACTCCCACACTAGGAAACATCGTGCGTCAAGGTAGGTAATGTTTATGGATACCTAATATATGTTCCAATCACATCAATCAAAACTTAATTCACCTAACTGACTTTATAGGAGTGCACGATTATATAAAATTGCTTCTGTTTAGAAGAAAACTAGGCACCAACATTTAGGCTTTAGTCGTTATCTACATAATATTTATACAAATCTTATAGTGGCCAACAGCAAAAGTTTCCCCATACATAATGTTTTGACGACTATTTCTGTAATGTATGATTCAGTATTTTGATTTCGAAATAAGTAACTTTATTTGTACACATTATTTGAATATCTTACAAGTAATAGAAGTGTTGGACAATATTCGGGTTTTACAAAAACTTTACTACAAACAACCTTTACATTCCCATCAAAGCTTCAGTCGATATATGGTTATAAAAATGACCAACTGATTAGATTTTTTGCATAAAACTTAAAGAATTTAATCAACAATACTAATTCGATGTTTCAAACAAATACTATGACTAAAGATTGATTATTCAGTACAATGCATTTGGATTAATTGCTATTCAGATAGATAGCTCATAGTCGAGAGGACCCTAGTTGAATTTAATCTGGTGGATGTAAAAGGTAGACTTATTTGAATATACTTAATATTTCGTATATAGTTTTGCTAGCATGTATTCATTCAGTTTAATAGTCGTAAATCAATAGTTATTTAAATATTGAGTTAGAACACAAGTTACATTCACAATACACTTAAATATGTGGTGTATTTTTGAAAAGATCTATTGTTTAATATTGTAATTTAGACATTATACAGATGTATATAGAAAGCTAGTCGTCATTAAAAGTCCATTAACATTATTCAAAGCTAGTCGAATCATTTCGACATGTAAATTAAATACAATGTAACAAGCCAAGCATTGTTTAACATACCACCTACAATGTTATTCATTCAACAACTGTTAGTGAATGTGACAAGCCAATAGTCTAATTAACTAGTTATCCATAGGCTATATTATATCGCACTTGGCATTGCCCATCGATCACCATCCTGTATGTGCATAATAAAAGCCTTCTACTCCCACAAGTCAATGATATTATTTATTACAGATTTATAAGTTCTGATATTCTTCTCTGATTTTGTACCAACTGTTACAATCCATTTCACATAACTGTATTCATACTAGTCACAGTTTAGAGGAGTATAAACGTTAATTATGAGCATGGATTATTAAAAAAACGGAATACATTTACAAAAGTGCTTTACTTATTGACTTTTTTCAGTAGATCATCATTTTGTAAACAGTACATATAACATTATTATCATTATCGTTGCTTATTGTGATATATAATTTGAGTAATCCTATGAACAAATAATAAGAACTAAAGGATGGAAAAAGAGAGACAAAACATAGTATAAATAATTATTCTAACATTTAGCTCCGACGGGCAAAATAATCTTCATGAAGTTTTATTAGACATATTTAACGAGTTATTCAACAAACATAGTTGAATAGTGAATTAAGTTGATTTCGTGTTGTGTAGATTAAAATATAGCTTAGTAAAAGTAAGTTGAAATCATTTAATTCAAAATGATAATTACACATTCTCAGTAAATCTATCACTAAGCACGCAATCATTCAAAAAAAAATAAAAAGATTTAAAAAAATGAATGATTACAGTCACAAAGTAAAACTAACAGAGAATGTTATCCAGTCAACAGATTCTGAATCTTTGCATCTGCATGGGTAATAGTAATTATATGTATAGGGGTGCACATTCCTATGGTTACTTCACAGGTTATAATTCATACAAAATATTTGTAGCTCAGATGTGAATTTACAGATATAACATTCAGTCAGTTAATCAGTCATAGACAGCTCAGAAAATGGAGCAAAAGTGTGTCTTTCGAAGTCTTTATACTTAACATTAGCGTAGTAATATGGAATTCAACAAAAGTAATAGCAAAGGAGTCGAAATAATAAAAATATCCTCACCTATTCGTATGCAAAATCCGCTGTATGTAGGGTTGGGAGGTGTTTAAGCATGCGTAACTAATGTCCTAAAAGCCACATATCCAACACCACAATTTCAACAACCGATTTATCATTTCTACTTAGTAGTCTACTCAAAATCTTGATGTGAATCACTTCGTAGTTCTATAATATACTAATAGTTCTTCAAAAGCACCTCCTTGGATCAGTCAGTCAGTCAGCGACAACGTAGGACCAGGCACATATATGCATCGGTCCAAGTTGCCATACCTCGTTAGCACAACAAGATCAACACCGGATCCATAGAAGTAAGTAATTTAGTGGTGGTAGTATATAAAGAAAGGTTGTATATAAGGATATAGTATAGGACTAGAAGTTAGTGACTTCAAGCACTGATGCCATGCTTTGGTTTGGCCGCCCCTAACTCTCTTCCAACCATCCCCTAGACTAGTCAACATTGCGCGTCGTGGTAATCGATGTTCAGGCATACGTAACACGTGGCCCAACCATCTCAGTCGATGAAGATTCATGACCTCATCAACTGATTTACCATCATTCCCTAATACACTGCGTCTAACCTCACTATTACTTACCCGGTTATCCCAGCAGATGCGAGCAATATTTCTAAGGCATCTGTGGTCAAATACTAGTAACCTACGAGTATCTTCTACTCTTAATGGCCATGTTTCGCAGCCGTAGAGTAGAACAGAACGAACTGCTGCGCAGTATACTCGTCCCTTAATTGATAGACGGATATCTCGTCTTCGCCATAGGTGACGTAAGTTGGCAAAAGCCAAACGAGCTTTTTGAATCCGTGCTGAGATTTCGTCGGACACCAACCCATTAGGGCTGATCAGACTTCCAAGATAAGTGAAGTTGTCCACGCGTTCGACTGCTTCACTCCCTATCCTTAGTTCAGGTGTTGACGCAGGCCGGTCCTGGAGTAACAATTTACATTTGGATGGGGAGAAACGCATCCCAAACATCCTGGCATTATTACTGAGTTCCAACAGAAGACTCTGCATTTTGCCAGCGTCTTCACCAAACAGGACTATGTCATCTGCTTATTCTAAGTCGATAAGTGAACCTCCTGGTAGAAGATCAATTCCTGAAAATTCAGTCGACGAGAGTGTTATTTGCAGCAACAGGTCTATAATGAAGTTAAACAAAAATGGGGATAGTGGACAGCATTGACGGACACCACTTGAGGTTGTAAAATCATATGACAGTTCGCCATAAGCTCTCACTCGACTGGTAGTGTTCAAGTAAAGAGCCTTCACAAGGTTTATGTACTTCTGAGGTACACCTTTCAATGACAGATACTGCCACAGAACCTCTCGGTCTACAGAGTCAAATGCTGCTTTTAAGTCAAGAAAAATTATCATTGTCGGACGCCGATAAGCATGTCTGTGCTCTAAAACTTGACGAATGGTGAATATGTGGTCGATACAGCCACGACCAGGTCTGAAGCCAGCCTGATTTTCTCGTGTTTGCAGTTCACGAGTCTTAGTTAGGCGCCCGATAATTATTGAGGCTAGTATTTTAGATGCTACGTTAGTCAGACTAATCCCTCTATGGTTATCACAGGATGATTTTGGCCCCTTCTTATATATTGGGACAATCAGAGATTGTGACCAGTCAGATGGGATTACATCCGTCTCCCAGATTTTAGTCAGAATATTAGTCAACCTAATCGCTAAAATTGGACCACCATATTTAAAGACCTCTGGAGCCAATCCATATGGACCAGCTGCTCTTCCTCGTTTCAGATTACTTATAGCCTTTTGAACTTCAAGTAGGGTCGGGGGGCCTACTTCAATGTTCCATTCAGGTTTTCTGGGAGTAGTGGTTAGTTGTGCAGTAGCTGAAGGCCAGCTAAACTGCTCCTTAAAGTGTTCCGCCCATCGTTCTAAACGTTTGGGTTGAGAGCAGATAAGGGTTCCATCTTTTTCCGAGATCGTCTCACTTACACTTGACTTCTTAATTCCGGTTTCTTTTATTAGTCTGAATAGTTGCCTGGTGTTGCCTACAGCCGCTGCCTTTTCCATCTCTTTTGCTTTCGTTGCCCACCACTGCTCACGATCGTTCCTTAGACTTTTAGTTAACCTAGACCTAATTTCTTTACGCTCTTCGTCGTGTTCAGAGCCTGATGGGATGAGTTTACGCGAATCCATCAGTGAAATAGACTTGGAAGAAATCCATTGGTTTTTTGGAGCCCTATGGTTTAAATAACTAATAGATGTTACTGCTGTTTCCACAGCTGTTCGTATGTCTTTCCAAGCAGCATCTGGGTCAGTCTCGTTTACAGAGCTGCCTAGATGTGAACTCAGTTGTTTCTGGAATTCGTATTTGGCTTTCTCGTCCTGCAGTTCAATCCTAATGGGTCTTCTTAGTGTACTTTTCCTGCGTCCATTGAGGCGCAGACAAATGTGCGCTCGTATTAAAGCGTGATCAGAGTCTAAACAAGTATTCCAATACGAGCGACAATCTTCTATTGAGCCTCTCCAACGATGACTGATGACAATATGGTCTATTTGAGTCCATCGTTGGTTTGGTGCAGGTGGTCGCCATGTTAGACAATGTCTCTCCTTATGCTTAAAATTAGTGCTTGCTAAAAATAAACGATTGTCTGAGCATAGTTGCAACAGACGATCACCATTATCGGTTCGTTGAGCCGGAATACTAAAACACCAACCTAAATGTCTTTCTGTTTGAATTAAGCTGCCTACCTGGGCATTAAAGTCACCCGCTACGACTACTATGTCTGAGCGCTTAGCTTTCTGAAGAAGCTCAGAGAGTTTTCTGTAAAAGTCATCTTTTACTTCATCATGGCTGCAGTCAGTGGGAGCGTAGGCAGAAACGACGAAAAGGCAACGACGTGTGTCCCTATCCTTCCGAGTTCTTACGGAGCCATTTAGCCGGACAGCACACAGGCGACTGTTAACGGGGATCCATTCTAGTAGTGCCTGTTCTGCCCTTGTACTTAGTGCTATGCCTACACCTGCAAGTCCACGAGAACTAGCCAACGGGTCGCCAGATACACGGAGGGTGTATTTCGTTGGCTGTCCATTTTGGCGAGGTGAGGTCAAGTGAATGACCACGCTGGGATCCTGCATGCGTGTTTCGGAGACACAGCATACATCAATGGTACGAGATTCTAGGTTTTTAGCTAAGGAGGCCTGTTGACCAATTTGACTTAGGGTATGTACGTTGAAGGCTCCAATGTGTAGTTTGGAGCGAGGTTTTAGTAGACGTGGGACAGCGTTTCGCGCACTAGAATCGTTGGCCATGGTGACACTTGAGGAGGAAACCGGAACAGGAAGTTTAGTGTTGAAAGTCAAGGTAGAAGGAATAGTAGGAATTGAAGAGGGAGATTGATTATGAATACAGTGGTCTTGAGTGCTGTTTGAGGTATGAGGGCAGTTATCACTTCCCGGTTGCCCACACCGTGGAAGAGTTCTTCTAGAGACACCTGAAAAGGAAATTGGGTTAGAAGTGGTCTTAATGACCTGAGAGCGTGACCGCAGTGTCCAAGGGACAACTGATTGAGGTCGGTCACACACAACCTTTTTGTGGGTAGTTTTTGTGTTAGCTCCGTTCTTCAAAGGACCTTACCGCCGGAGACGGATATCCGTGGGATAAGGCGAGGTGTGCATTTTTAGGGTCGACCTTTTCTAACCCCACCCCTCCTTGTGGGAAGGCAGCATCGCTGTTATGCTGGTTGTCTGAAGGAAACACCTTACTGCTGTCACACCTCTGTACAGTCAGCAGTACGACTTCGTCTTCGGACCTTAGTTTGCTGCTTTTAGTCTCACCGCTCTTCAAACGACCTGTCTGGCATGGTAGGACCTTGAGGAACGATTGTTCCAGCCAGTATAGCTCGATTGACTCATCACGATAGGCAAGCCCGACCACCTCGTCAAGGTAGCAGCAACGGTCGGGTATTGGATCAGTATTATGGAAATAAATAAATATATG
The DNA here is from genome assembly GCF_000237925.1 of Schistosoma mansoni. NCBI lineage: Eukaryota > Metazoa > Platyhelminthes > Trematoda > Strigeidida > Schistosomatidae > Schistosoma > Schistosoma mansoni. The sequence continues at coordinate 3,447,197 of NW_017386025.1, read as the reverse complement.
AAAATTCAGTATATCACCGTACAAAAAAGAATTCAAATGTATACAATATTATCTAACTTACCAGCAGGATATACAGATGAATTATCCCACGAAGGCATTTTTAAATGGCTAAATGAGGTAGAATAGTTAATTTTTTCCGACGATCTATCAGCAATTGATGGTAATGGTGCTGGAGTTGTTGATGATACTGTTTCTGTCGGTAAGGATGATGATGAGGAAGGTGATGTAGATAATACACAAGAGGATGGTACTGTATTCAAATTTAATGAATGTAATATATCTAACGGATTATTAGTTAATTTACTTATTGAATTATCTACAGGTTTTAAAATATTTAAATCATTTGAATTTTGATTTGTAACTGAATTGTTATTAATATTAGTAGTAGTTGTTGTATTATGTACACTATTCATAAGTGAACAGTCTGTCATAGAATATTCTCTTGTTTCAGAATCAGTTTCTGGTAATTCAATAAAATCTGGCGGTTCGATTAAACAGTTACTTAAATCCTCTTTTGGTCTGCAATAGGAAAAGGAATGAGACAATAATTACTTGTTAAGTAAAAAAGCGAAAAAACCTAAGAATAGCATACAAGCAAATAAATCCAACATTCATTCAATAAACATTGAAATATGAAGAGGGTTTTTATCACGGAATGGTATCAACTGGAGAATCAATGAGAACAATAGAGTATTGACTAGCGGTTTTGTTATACTTTTAATACTCATTATCCATAACCGTTGGTGTACACATCTGAGGAATCTAGCTGACATTAATCCATGATGAAAGATGTCTCTAAAATGAACTAATCATCACATACTATGTAATAAGAAATACTCCACATATTAAAACCTGAAATGTCTTTTGACAGTAAAACTGGATTTCCGTAAACTGATTAAGATTATTGGGTTGAATGTGTGTGCAAACCTAAGTACACTTATATTTATTGATCTCTGAATAAATGAACATCTTTATGAAAAGACATTCAGATATAACAACAGGAAATGTAACTAATCACACAAAACATTTCCAATTGAACACCTATCCCCTAATATGCTGTTTAACTCAATAACATCATAACCGATTAAAAGATATGTTAACTAATATTAGCCAAACTTAGGGATCACATGGCATCGCAAATCACTTAAATAATATCAAATGGGCAAACAAGTAAGCGATAATGAAACACCCAAGACTGTAGAACGTTATATCTGAAAATGTAAGTTATAAAAAGCACCATAAATTTAAAAAAAAAGTCATGTTCAACTAGACAGTTACTGATGTCCATATGAGGTGAGTCAGATGACTAAAATTTTAATTACTTGCATTGTATAACCAAAAAAAACTTAAGGGATTTTTGTTTAGAGGAATAGTACATCGATATTTTTATAATAGGCATAGACTAAGGATGTCGGGACGAGCTAATATAGGCTACATGAGTGGTGATATATATATAGCAAAGTATTTATAGCCTAATTTGATAATAAAGTTCATGGGATGCAAAATAATGCTAACAAATACAAAATCCGCAACAAGTACGTGTTAGAATATTGGGTGATTTGCTGTTGCCTAAAATGAATTACCAATAAGCGTGAAAGGAATCAAACCTTTTTTAAAAATAAAAAAACCCAGCGAATTAATACCTGATCAACTAAACAGTTATATTAAAAATTGTCGATTGATATTAAAATAACGGAAGTAAAGAATTAGAGAACACAATTGAACTAAATGGAGGATTAAGAAAATCACAGATATATAATAAAATATTGAGTGTAATAAATATGATCAAAACAGAATTTGTCATAGAAGTCATAAACATTGCAGTAAACAAATGATCAAACTATTTTATAGAAGAAAACTATATCATTGATTAGCTACAAATTATTGATTAGTAACTAATATAAAGAGTAGATTAACTGAATAATTAATCAGAACAGTTTTATTGATTAGAAAAGTATCTTTGTAACTACTAAGCAACAATAATTAGGAGATATTAACGTATTTTTAAGGCGTTATCTGCCATAAACTAACATCAGTTGTAGAATAATTCAGCTAACCACATGTAAAATAATACACTGATTTAAAAACAACATAAAATGTCAGTGTATATTTGCGTAAATAGGTTTCTTTCAAATAAATTTCATTTGGCTTCAAAAAAATTTTATTCTTCATTGAGATTTCTTCTGAAAGCCTTGAAACATCATCACTGTAGTCAATGGATGTCATAAAACTCGTATAAAACATCGTTCAGACACATCTTGAATACGTAATGATGTTGAAGAGTACAAATAAAGATTAAATCATTTAGTTAATACTCTATTTCAAATATCAATGATTGTTAAAGATGAAAAGAAGCAACCAAATTATTAAGATAAAGAATCACTTATTTCTATTTTTTCCTGTTTAGTGACATTATAATAGACACATTTTTAAATATCATGACATTAAACAATAACTGTAATGAATATAGAATAGAAATTAGGCCAATAAAACCAATATACAATATGAATATTTATATGAAGAATTATCCATTGGGAAAAAACAAACAAACAAACAAAACCAATCAATAGACAATGGTTTAGAACTAGATTTCTGAATTCTTTTCTTTAAATTTGGAGGATTGAACATCAAAACAACATTATCTTATAATTTGTATGTTCATATGAATATGTCAGTGTATGGAATAAGAAGGATTATGTCGAATGAATGACCTTGAGAGAGAATTACATATGTTGTAGATTAGTTAGTTTTTTCAAGATGTAAACACAAGAAAAGTAACAGGAAATAAGATGATAGAATGTAATTTGAACAGTTATTAAACATTTAATTTAAAAAATGTTTAGATTTTGCTCAAAGTTTCAACAACATTATAACTACTACTTTCGTCGAAGATGCTACCAAAATACTTCAGTGTTGGTGATTGGATAACAAAAAGATAGCGGAATATGATAAAAGGAGTACTGTGAGACGATGACTTAGTGTTAACGGCACTAGGATTATGTCCCATAAATCACAGATTGAAATCCAACCGGATCTATAAACTCTCACAAAAACTTCTAGCATACAACGAAGTATATAAACCTGCATTTGGTAAATGATAATATAATGGTGGGATAAACATGTAAAAAGCGGTATTTTTGTAAGACATATGGGTGAATGAAAGATCATTTTTTATCATAATTTTAGAGATTTACGCATTACCTCTGAATAATAAGTTTGTGGTGTGAAAGTGTCTCTAGTTACATCGCAAAACTCCGAGAAATGGACATTAGTCATAAAGTTTCTAATATATCGAAAACGTTTAAACAAAAGAACTAGGATTTGAATTTTTAACTTGCTAGTAAGAAGAGAGGAACTAACGTCATGTTGAGTTAAAGGGAAAACATATTGTATATACATATTTAAATCTAGTTTGGCTTTTCATATCTGTATATAATTAGAAATATGAAATTATAACCAGAAACGTTAATTCTTCAGGAGAAAACATAGCTGTTACTAAGTCAGAATTTAGTGGTTACAACTTATACAATTCAGATATTTATAGAAATTGGTGAGTGGCACACTACAAGTTTTTCCCTCAAACCACACACATTTTTATCTATTAGACGAAAGAAGTACTCTTCGCTGGACCAATTTTTCTTATTTTTAGTAATCATCTCATCACTATCTTGTTAAATTGACAGCTTTGACTAATATCGCCTGCAATTACAACAATTTTCGTTATTATTATTTTTTTTATCAACGTTCGTTTTGTAATGCAGCCTTTGCCAAACTAATTTTTATTTTATGTACGTTAAAATCATCCCTACGTTCATTGACTTTTTTCATTCACTCAATTCCCTAAACTTGTGTAAACTTTTTAAATCTTACATAAATATTACGTAATCATTAACTTTCTAGTTCCAGACAATTACAACTTCATACCTCAATGTTACACTTCAATACATGTATGGTTGTAAGCAGCTGATGAGAAATTACGAAATATGATGGATTTATATTATTTTGTTACAATTGTTGTTCTGACTTCATTCAAATTCGTAAAGGAAACATTGCATGAAATATGTCAAATTATTCATTATAGATGAATCAACTCATTAACCAGGTAAATGATCACAAGCTATGTTCTAAATGTGAGTGCTAATAATGCGGTCCAATGGCCTGGAAAAATGGAAGTAGATGGAGCTGAAAGTCAAACACTTTAACCTCCAAGCTATCTAACTCTACACAATTATCAGAGATAAACGTAATGAATATTCAGTATTCTAATAAAACGAATTTGATAATTTGTATAAAACATAACCCAAAATAAATCAAATAGTTGCCAATATTATCTAGTTTAAAATAAACTGTCATATAACCGTGATTAAACACGTTATAACTACTTAAACGATAAAATGAAACAACAGTAAAATATGATACCTATCAATTAAGGAACCTTAGAAAGTCATTAGTTCCCTTCCATCATATACATATACAATTAATTTTTAAATCATCTCAAAATTAGCAATAAAATTCGAAGTGATTGAATAGAAATAACAATAATAATAAACATGTGACTGAAAGCAACGTACGGAAATACAAATGCATTTGAATATGCCTCAAGGGATACAATACATCTCCTTAGCTGAAATACTAACAGGAATAGCTTAATATAACTGAACAAAAAGGTTATTTATATTAATCAAATAAGAATGTTTATGGATCCTTATTCGTATTGTGAACTATGGTTCATATAATGTTGAATTCATGTTTACATTTTAAAACCACTTACATTTATATAAGGGACTTATGAAGATTTGTCTTCTTGTAGTAGATGTTTTAATAAGATATTTAAGTAAAACGTAATGATCACTAGAAATGATTAGTATTGAGTAAGGATAAAGCAATAACAACGAATACATAGCAGAATAATATGAAATTCATTTCTATTGTCAATTCTATTCAGGTGTTCACAACCTAGAAACAATGATATTATTAATCATTGAAAAAACCAATCAGCTACACGTACTTTACATTGGAAAAGTTTTCATTGAAGTTTGGTTTGATGCATAAATGTATATTACTGAAAAGATAATAACTGGAAGAATAAGAAAAACTATTCACAATATCTTTTGTTTACAGGTTAAATAAATGAATATTCTATGAGAGAAAACTGATACGTGAATGGGGACGGAATTTTTGAAAACAGAAGAACAATGTCTTGTTATTCCTAAATAGGTTAGATGAGTAAATTATTATTATTATTTATTTAAGCACATAAATATTGGTACAAGGAAGCACCAGATATATATGCGCCATACAAATCTCATTCGATTTGTGTGAGGGCTGTGATACTGCCCAGGTGCCCAAACTGAAACAGGTGGTTTTCTTAGTGGGCCACACCCGGAGCCTTTGACCGAAAGATCTGATCCACAAAGCAGTGGAGCATCGTGAGATGCAGTCCCATGGTAGTCGGTGATCAACGATTGATTCGTACGCCATTTGTTCCCTCAGGATACTGGAGCCCATGTGCACCATTGGTTTGGAATCAGGGTTTTCCAACTCCCCTAGGTGGACTCGCCTTGTCCACCAACCCGGTTAAAGCGCCGGACATTCGCTTTTCGTCCTCTCAATTTCGTAAACAACACCCGTGGTACGAGAAGGCAGTGAGTAGGACTTTCTTGGCAGAGGCTATATATTCGCTGGCCATGTGAGAGCATTTGGAGAGGGAGAGCGGACTGTCCCCACTCTCGGCCGTACCAGGGCATTCGGGGGTTAGATGAGTAAAGCTTGGACAAGAAGAAAAAATAAATTATAACTAAGGTCATGAGGAAGACGTTATGTAATAAACGTTTAAAGTTGTGGTCACTAAGACAAAACAAAACTGATAACTACTTTTCTGAATGCATAAATATGGTTTAAATTTCTTTCATAGTAATTACGATATAAAATATAACATTGTTCTTTTGTTTTCAGAAATTCCGTCCCCATTCACGTATCAGTTTTCTCTCATAGAATATTCATTTATTTAACCTGTAAACAAAAGATATTGTGAATAGTTTTTCTTATTCTTCCAGTTATTATCTTTTCAGTAATATACATTTATGCATCAAACCAAACTTCAATGAAAACTTTTCCAATGTAAAGTACGTGTAGCTGATTGGTTTTTTCAATGATTAATAATATCATTGTTTCTAGGTTGTGATCACCTGAATAGAATTGACAATAGAAATGAATTTCATATTATTCTGCTATGTATTCGTTGTTCTAGTTTTAATTAAACGTAGAAAGAATTATATGATATTATTGAATAATTCAATGAATTTGTTAGTGGTGTTAGGCACGTATAGAATGTGTTATCAGACTACTAACAATAAGAAGAAGAGTAATAATGAACAGTATCATATGAAAAAATGAACATATTTAGTGGCCTAGATTAATTCTAATATAATAAATAGAGTTGAACATGGGAAGCATATTTTTTAGAAAATTAAATTAAGCGCAAAATAGTTGATATTGATATCGACTATTTATGTGAGAAAAAGGAAATGTGTATACATATATATACAAGTAAATGTATAATTTTGTATTCGACGTTTAGTAACCAAGTTTAGGGTTGAGGTTTTTAATTATCTATGATCGATTGATTGAGATTACTTGTATCTTGGTGTGATTGTCTCTAAACCGAAACTCAAGTCGATCGCTTCAAACGACAGGCTTTTAATGCCTAAACATTGCTTACAACAAAGGCCTCTTGTACAACGAGTATTAGATGTTATTAGAAATCGAAATTAGACGTTGTTTGTATGCTGGATTAAATCGATAGGCTTTCGTCAGCAAAAAGCTTTTCTGTACAAGAGACCTTATCACCATAAACAACGTTTTAATGATATTTTCTTTAATTTTAATAAGCAATGAGATTCCACATGCACGTCTAGTATCGTGTGATATTTACTGATCGGACATATATATATATATCAATGAAGCTTGTCTCATTATCATAATAAGAGTAACGGAGTTGCCAACTGTTTAACAAAAGTTGGTCGATTGAGACATTTTAATCACGAACGAGAGATTTAAGACTTTATTATTAGTATTTAATCAGAAAACAGAATCCTGTTAATAGTTTTTATTAATGATTATCAATAGATGATAGTCAAAATCACGTATGTATTCGACATATCAGTCAGGAAATGGGTGTACCATACTGATTTTAATTAGTTAACTAAAAAGTGACCTTAAATTACCTTCCGTTATTTCGGTATTATGTTCTGTGATATAGAGAGTATAATTGATGAGGCTTTATTGTCACTCTGAACGAAATCATCAGCATCTACTTCATGTAGAGGTGAACTTTTCAGTTATTATACAGATGATCTGTCAGTCAAACTTATCAGATAGCCACAAATCTGTGGGTCCCATCAAAGTCAGACACTATTTTTGTGCATTCTGTGAGTTGTTCATTGTTGCTGAGAAGTTGTGACATTATATGTGGCGATTTTCGCACCGACTGAGGTGAACAGAGCTGTGACATCGGAGAACCCTATTATTCCGTTGTTGCTTAGTTACAAGTTTTTGACCTTGTCCGTGAACTTTCTTGGGGAATTGGTAAATGACCACATTATCATGTGACGTTCTCTGGACAGATTACAAATTGAGGTCCCTAGTAGCAACACAACAGGTCGTAACGAGATTTTGATTTATGTAATTTCGGTTTGCGGTAGAGTTCAGGGAGAATACACTCATTGGATTTCATGTAATACTGATTTTGCCTCATAATTCGTTCCTCTTTGACGGAATTGCTTAGAATGCTATTGACTCGACTGCCTTAAGTTTTCATTAGTGCTTAGCATACATTATGTATTTATGATCATGCTTATTTTTGTTCATTTACTAAACTTTTATTCACCAAAAATAGATTTCGCTGATTCACTGTAAAGCCTTTTGATATTTAATCGACAAATGATGTAGGTAGACATCATTTGATCACAACCTCGTTAATGAGTTAAGTCGATGAGGTGGTCTTTAGTATATTTTTCTCATCACAGTCGTATTTAAATGATTGATAGATGTGACTTCAAAGATGACCCATTGAGTCAAAATTAAGGTTCTGTGGATAAATGTAAAAATTCAATTTGGTGAAAGTTAAGCTGAATTCTTTGGGGAATAAACAGTATTGACATTCTATAAATTATATTCAAATATACTGACTTATTATTTGTAACCCTGCCGATCAGAGGATAAACGTTCAACCAAAAAAAGTTGACAATAATAGAACTAATTTCATTGGTAGTAACCTAAGTAAAACAATGACGTAATTCATATATTTTAAAAACCTTAATTAATGTAAGGTTTTACGGGAAAGCGTAAGACTGAAACGAAGACCTTATCGAATAACACTAAACATGTTCACGTAATAACGATTTCGTTTACAATCAAAATGAATGATAGAGTATGTATTTGTCCATTTGGGAATGCATTCATACAATAACCAGAAAATGTGATTGATTAATTAATGAGTTTATTAATGAAGATATTGATTAGAAGATATCGTTAGTTTTGAAGTGACGATACAACGGTTGGATTCAAATAAAACAGTGACCTTGGAATCCATTTTTTGTACACACACATTTAATCGTTACGAAAATGTATGTTCTGCTGCTTGTATATTTATTTGAAGTGAGGGACTTATTTATTGACACATTACATACTAGTACTCTCTATGTCGTAGACAGCTAGCTGATGCGTATTAATCAAAGTATTAAACATAAGTTCAAGATTATCCGTAAATTTAATTCATTCAACTGATATTTAGAATCGCAATTGATCAGTCTCTTATTGGCATATGTGTATTCTATGTGGATGGCCTCGATATAACCTAAAGTCACAAGTATTATAAGCAGAGATGGATGGTGGCTCCCAGTGGAATCCAGGACGCGCGTCCCACCTTATTTGGGACTCTCGATCTGGATGCATCTGCAGACCAGAGTTGATATCCACTCCAGGATAGGAACCCAGTACAGTTCGCTTTGAATGCCACGGGGTTATTCATTTAGATACTGGATCCAGATAGCCACTAGTTTGCGCAATAGGATGAAGTTTAATTAATTTTTGAATTGGTTGACTATATCTTCACTACATGACATAAATCGGTACTGAATGATTTGATGAACTGATATTACACTTTGATGTGTCAGTCAATAGGACCACTGATAATTAAATTACGGCTGAAAACGTTGAATTTATCAAAAGCTTTGCAAATGTACATTACAGAAACAAGTTATGACAAATTTAAAAAACTTTGCATAAATATTACTAAAATCATAACTAGAAAGGGAGGAAATTTACAACCATACTTACTTACGCCCATTAACCCTCGTTGAGGAGCATAGGCCACCTACCAGCATTCTCCATCCAACTCTGTCCTTTGCAGACCATTCCAATTATTTCCAGTTGCTACTTACTCTTTTGATGTTTGCTTCCGATTCCCGGCGCGATGTGTTATTTGACCTTCCTTCTTTCCATTTCCCTTCAGGATTCCAAGTTATAGCTTGTCTCATGTAGGTCCTAACCACCTCCAATGCCCTTTCCTAATTTTTTCTTCAGCTCGAAGCTGGTTTGTTCTCTCCCACAGCAGGCTGTTGCTGATGGTATTCAGTCAGCGGATATTGAGTATTTTGTGTAGACAATTGTTCAGAAATACTTTCACCTTCTTAATGATGGTTGTGGTAGTTCTCCAAGTTTCGGCTCCACATAGTAGAACTGTTTTGACGTTCGTATCGAACATTCTCGCTTTGATATTGGTTGACAATTGTTTTGAGCTCCATATGTTCTTCATGTCCTATTTCAATGCTTCAGTTGGTATGTTATCAGATCCTGCTGCTTTCTTATTCTTCATTTGTCTGATAGCCATCTCAATTTCTTCGATCTATGGTGGAGTGACATCTATAGGAAGGTCTGTGTGTGCTGCTTCGATGTCCGGTGGGTTCAGTGGGACTGGTCTACTCAAGAGTTCCTTGAATTGTTCTACCCTCTTATCCCTCTGTCCTTGAATCTCAGCAACTGGCTCATCTTTTTTAACCTAGACCAGTCTCTCTGTTTTTTTCGTGTTTCCCTGTCAGTTTCTTCTTTTTATTACATAGTTGTTTCATATTTCCTGCACTTGTAGCATTTTCCATTGTCATCGCTAGGTCTTCCACGTACTTTTGCTTGTCAGCTCTAATGCCCCTCTTCACCTGTTTGTATCCTTCAGTGTATTAGAATCGTGTATTGAATTTCTGTGCTCTTGTTCGGCTGTTGTTAATTACTGTCTTCTTATTCCTTCTTTCTTGAATCATATCCACGGTCTCCATTACAACGATGCTTGTTGAGGTCCAGAACCTCCTGACATGTTGAAGTTAGTGGTCAAATCCTTACGATCGACTACTACGGCCTCTCGTAAAACTGACCTTTGTCGTCATTTCTATCATTGGTGGATGCATAACACTGGATAACATCCATTGTGATTTCATCCGTCCTTGTTTTGGAAGATGCCTTGATGATCCTGGGTCCATGAGATTCCCATCCTGAAACTGCTTTACGTGCTTCTTTGGACAGCATCAGAGCGACTCCCTGTGTATGTAGAGCATTTCCCTCTTCATGACCAGAGTACAGCATCATCTCTCCCGAATCTATACTTTTCTGTCCAGCTTGCGTCCAATAGGTTTCACTGATTTCGAGTATCGCCAACTTGTATCTCCTCATTTCTGCAGCCATTCAATTGGTCCTCCTGGTCTCCCACATTGTCCAAACATTCTATGTACATATGAAAATTGTCGCTCTGGTTGTTAGAAGGGGCAGCGGTTCCATGACTTCGGAAGATTGTCGGCTTTCACTATGAGTCATAATTCTTCTGAATGGAGATCTTTCAACTCGGAAGGCAGAATTTAAATGGTTTAATTGGTTTATTCTGGTTAATATTTTTTTAGCAAGATTGTTTTATACGAAATGGGGTTACTGAACCCATATCCAACCTTCCTCCTTTACCAGGACTTATGATCGGCAGTAAGCATACGTAAACATACAAAAATATTTTCATTAAAACACAATAGCTTTAAGAACAAATGTGTTTCAATTTATGATAGATATGAAAGACATTAGGAAATTAATCAATATTATTCTAACTTTTACCGTTGTTTAATTAACTACAGGATTACCGTTGAACATTAAACATTTCAATGAAAAATTGATTGTTAGCAATGAAATATTGTCTCTAGTTAACTAGTTAACACATAAAATATTTGATAAGGTTTAATGTGAACCATTCTAATTGTGTTTGTCATTTTTATGTCAATTATAATCAATTTTTATGCATGTACACAAGTTTAGTTTTATGTACTTTATTGTTACGTTGTAACTTTTAAAAAGTCGATTTTTTTTTAAATAGTCAAAATGTACTGTGTCACAAGTTGGTTTTTTCACAACTTAAATATTAATCTTTTACTAGAAACTAAGAAAATTTAAAAAAGAGGATAACAAGATGATTTACTTCAAGTGAATGAATTGAAAAGTCGGCAAGTTTCGTGAAGAATGTTTCAATTTGTAGGTGGTGGTCTTTGCTCCACACTGTGACCACAGTTGTGGTAACAAACTAGCTGTCTAGTTATTTAGTGCTCGCGACAAGACCTGATTGTTTTCAGTTAGATCTTTAATGAGGTTGTAGATGTATACTAGAGAGTTTGATACTAGGATAAAAAAGATATTCGGTAATTTATAGTTTTCAATGGTATCATAACTGAGGTCATTCTGTGACGAGTACCATATACAAATTGAAAAGTCATTTAAAATCTTTAAAATATGTGCTATGAACTTGTAACAGTAAATCTTAAGTTATCAACAATTGTAGGATTATGCACATAGTGTAGTTTATGGAGAGCAAGTGAATTATTAAGTTACACAACCTAAATTTAGTAGTCATATTATATTATCGAACTAACCACTATCAAGATTACGAATTTCGGTTTTTTTTCTATGAAATTCAGAAAGTAACTTCTGCTATTCTCCACTATATGAAGCGCATTATAGAAAATACATTTTTATGGTACACAGACTACTTCGAATTTTCGGGAGAAAATCTATTGTATTAGTATACGGTAAAAATGACAAACAGAAAAGAACTGATTCCATATTTCGTTTGATGCATATTTTATGGAACAAAAAAAATCAATGAATAGGTATCGATGCCAAGGTTGGACTCGATAGTTTCAAATAAATTGAGCATTGAGTAGAAAGTTAACAATAAATGTTTTTGTAATATCCCAATGAGTAAAAAAATTGTATTTTTGACGTTTCGTGACTTAATGTAGGTCACTTCTTCAGATTAAATAAATAACCGCAATTAAATTAACACAAGTCTGAATAGTACAAAGAAAATAGTCGATAAATATTTGTTCTTTATTAGACAAATTATCCGGTGAGCGACTCAATGAGTAATATGTGTTATGGTGTCGTATGAATGCCACAACAGACCAACATTTTTATATTCGATATTACATAACACAATTTGGTTGACTGTTAAAGATGCTTTTTAAAAAAAAAACAAATATTGCAAGGGCAGTCAGAATTGATTTTTATAATTAATCATGGCTTTATAAAAGATACAAAAACTTGTTTTCATTAAGACAAATGAGTAGATGTAGCAAAATTTCCCTCGTATTAAAATGCAGAAACCTATTATAAATTTTGAACATTCAATGGGTTCGTGAAATAATGAAACTCATCCGGTTTTCATTACATTCCTATCGAAATATTCTTGATTTCTAAGAAACGTTTACTCCCTGACTAAAAGTAGTATAAAAACCTCAAAGTATTGCATAACTTCCGAAACACACATTTTTATCTCCAAACCTAAACAATGCTCTGATACTGAAAACATTGTCAATAATACCTGATTTAAGGAAAATAGACACAATATTACCAATAATTTGTAATATATGGACGCAAAACTAAATACTTTAGAAGTAAAAATAAAACAATAAGTCATAGGACAATCGACGTATTGTAAAGATTCTCAGCAAAATGTGATGATTATTTAACAAATTAAACCAATTCTATCATTACAGATAGCAGAAGCCTAATTATACAGAGTGTGAATATGACCAGAAGGGAAAATATCTTTTACTTCCTAATTAACTTCTACTTTCATCAACAGTGACTAATAACAATTTCTTGTGGTTAAGATAACATATACAAATTTGAGACACGTAAACATTACGGCTACTAAGAAGTGACCTCGATAAAATATCTTTAAGTTCTACAATAAATTCTTTTTACCGGAAACTCAATCCTATTATTAAGAATAAGCTTAAATCTTGTAACCTTCAAGTTCGATTCAAGGTCGTTAGACATCTGATCACATCTTAGTAACCAAAATAATACAATTTGCTTAGAGAACATTTTATTAAGTAAATTCCTTTAGTACAGTAAACAACATTTATGCACTTTTATTATTATTAATAACAGCAAGTATATAGAAAATGAAAAAAAGTGAATTCAACTTGTTAACTAGTGGTTAACTATTATGATGCAAAAGAACAATACTGATCTCAAAATGAATAGTTTATTAGGACCGTTATTCACTTTATATACCAGTCAGTCAGTCAGCTACAACGTAGGACCAGGCACATATATGCATCGGTCCAAGTTGCCATACCTCGTTAGCACAACAAGATCAACACCAGATTAATAGTAGTTAATTTAGTGTTGGTAGTAGTATATAAATTATAGGTTGTATATAAGGATATAGTATAGGAAGGAAGAGAGATATGAAGCAATTTTAGTCTCAAGGTTTAAGGCAAGATAA
>NW_017386025.1:3427183-3433178 GCF_000237925.1 Schistosoma mansoni | reverse complement strand
TCCGTAACCAATGGTTGGAGACTCTGTGTGACATGGCTCAGAATCGATCACAATGGCGTAGGTGTATACACTCTTTATCTTGCCTTAAACCTTGAGACTTAAAATACTTTATATACCACGTTTATATATATATATATTAGGGATGCATTCGACCAGCCTTTACCTACAAAATGTGCATACTGATACTGCCTCTAGGTTCAAATTCTAGTTAAGTTCTGGATTTCATTAATAGACACAATTTAACTTGTACTTAAAGCGATTTCGAGGCAATCCGTACAGAATATATATATACCAATAGAGAATTACCAAGCACTATACGTAGTATCAACAACAGGAAGATGCAAACCCTCACATATATAAAATAACTTCATGACTTGTTGAACAAGTTAGTGGATACATATAGGACAGTGGATAATGGGTCGGGATTGGAGGCAAAAGACACTGGATTCGAGTCCTGGAATGAGCATCGGCAATTGGGATGTACATAAACCCAGCTGATGAGCATTAAACGAGGCAAAATGTGCTTCCTAAATACCACTACCAGCAATGACCTAACTTACTATGTCAAGATTTCATACAAGAGCTTTTTTTCTTTTTACTGGAACATAAAGTAGGAATGAAACAATCCAATCACAGAGCATGTGGATAGATGAAACTGAATTAAGCCTTTTGTTCAGAAAATAAAACCTATTAAAAAGGTTCAAAGATACCTACTTTGTACAATATTACCGCGATTATGGGAAAAGTTTTAAGGTGAACTCAATTATGAAGTACTGTAGTATTGTGTAGATGAATTTTTGCATAGGTTTTATGGGAAATACGATATAAACATTGGTTTAATAAAAAGTTCTTTGAATTATCTATGTGATTTATTCAAAAAAGAACTAGCTACTATAGCATTTAACTGTTCAGGTCATTATCATAGAAAGAAAGAAGTTGAAAACAGCGGAAAAATCTCATCATAATTAAACACAGAGAGATAAGAGAATTAACACCCAAGAAACACTAACCAACTGTTTTCTATCAGTATGTCGATAGTACTAATAGTAAGTTATATCGTGCTTACTTGTCGAGACTAATAAAACATTTGTATGGACTTTATACCATAAATTTAACGGTGAGTAGACACAATAAAAGAAACTTGCTCGTAAATAGTTCAGAAATAAGGAAGAAAAATGTGTGAACATGATTTAAGAGAGCATTATCTACGTATACAAGATTTATTCATCAGGAAATGTGAATCATAATCGCGATATATATAATGACTATCCTTAAAACTGTTGTTCCTAAAAGTAAGGATTAAAGATGACAGCCAGAGAAATCACAAAACGTCTAAAGGATGTGTCGAGAGCAATGTTCAATAAATCAGGGTTATGTTCTTCGTTTTACGGACAACCAGTGGCGACTTCGTGAAATAACGATAGCTTCCCTTGCTTCAGCAGTGTTATAAACAGTTACCAGTTCGACTACACTTGTGTAGTCAGTTATAATGAATATACGAGTAGGCAAGTTCATTACCTCATTTGAATTACGGATGGGAGATAGATGATAATAACGCTATCCAAGTACATCTAATAAACAACAAATGTATCAGTGATTTTAAGGTGGCTTTCACAGTTGCATATCGAGTCTCATCCAACATTCACTATGCTTCCAGATTTCGCCCTTTGGACATTGCAGGAATTGTAGGAATCGACATAAACAAGGGCAACCTACGGGTCTAGTCACTTTTATTATTCCGATCATGTCTGTAGGTGACTTGTTTCAAAATGACTGGGTAGCCTCAAACTTTATCACTCTAGCATTCGTCCAAAAACCTAGATCAAATACTTTCCAACCCACTGTAATTTCCACGGACAGTATTAGATTTATATACTATGTCAACTAACTCTCAATCAAATGACTAATACTGATTTATATTCGGCTGTTAAACAAACAAATCGTTGTAGAGTCGAGATGGGAACCTACTTAAAAATGAATACTTTCAGCTTCTTTTATGAATTAAACCTTGAAATATCTAGTGTCTTGATAAATTAATTATGAGGTTAGTGGCCGATTTGGAACCTTTAAAATATATTTTTTCCTAAGCAATTTCTATAACACTATATTTTGAGACTAAATCGAATTCACAGACTTAGGATTGTAGCATTATCTTCGTTTAGTACGTTGAGATACAGATTAAAACGCTAGATATAAATGTCGGCAAAATTACGGAAACGGTTAATGGATAGTTAGTGAATATCTTTGACTAAAACGCTGAAGGATGTGATTATAATTCAGAAGCACCAATTTCCATTGAGTTCACACAAATATATAAATACGAAACCTTGTTGAAACAGAGCATCTGACTGTTAACAAAAAAATAAAATCAGGAATAATTCTAAACTATCGTAAATCCTATTGACTTTAGACAGGTTTTACAGAAACAACATAAAGTATGTGGAAGATGGAAAGAAGAGTTAGACTGAAAACCATAGGTGAGATCACTTAAGAACTTACGTTCGAAAACAATTATCTCCAGTCAACTGTCGCAGACAGAATGAAATTGATAACAGAGAATTGTCCTGACGCTTACGTTTCTCATCATAACCTTCTAAAATGTATCTACGACGGTTAATTACATTTCCAACAGCAGCGAAACATGATAAGTTGATACTGACAAAACCAACTTTATGAAATGATTTTCCACCCTTTGTTTCCTACGAGAAATAAAAGTTAGATAGATGACATCAATGTTAATTGTGATGAAAAAATTATATGATCTTATTATATATATGCGTATGGTAGCTTAAAACTAATATCCCTTCCAGCAAATGGTTTTGTTTTGCAGACAGATGCGTTGCCGACTACTCAGAAAACGAAACATTTAACTCAGTAGCTACATATATATTTTCACAATTGGCTTAGGAAGACGATCATCACAATAGTTAACAGTCCTACTCTTCTACGCACAAGAGAGTATGTGAATTGAAGTAGGTATACTAACAAATTTGGCAAAACGTTGATTGTGAAGGTAATGTCTGGTTTGAACCAAAATGTAAGCTTATTACATTACGACAACAAAGAACACTGATTTGACAATAAAGGTATAAGTTTATCCCAGTACGGAAGGCGAGAAAAGGCAAACATCTGAATTTATGGGCCATTTTGAGTAGCTTTGACGCGAACAATTTGCAGTTAAAGTGATCTGAAGAACACATTCAGACTAAGAATTTACCACGTAAACGTTTACATTAGTATTTGGTGAATTCCATAGAGATGTCATGTCTCACACTAATCCTTCCATTGCCTTATGTGAAATTCAATTCCAAATAATCATTTGACTGTAAATTCTTAAACACCATGTATGCTTCAAAGTGCGATCAACGTCCAGAAGATAGCCGCATGGGTCCCTGAGCTAACTTGGAACCGAATTTAAAGTTGATTGATCCTTTGAATATATGATAAACAAACACAAATAAACGATTATATCGGTAGTATGAATCATGACTACTGTATGGATAGTCATACTACATGGAGGCTTTAACCTCAACTAGAGAAGAAAACGTGTCGAATATAACGTACGTGAACCACATAACTAAGGAAACAACTTTACTAAATCGTATTATGTATTTCGAACCATCTTGTTTATGTACTGATCCAGTTAACAATTTCAAAACGAAATCATATTTGGAGAACTTCAACTCATACCAATTTGGTTGAAGTCTAGACTCAATATTTTATTTTTCAACGTAAAGAAACGGACAGAGAAGTGACGGATATCTGCCTTTTTTATCAGAAAGATCCACTGGTACAAGAAAGTGAAGACATTGATGAAGCTGAAGCCCTATAAGAGCATCTTTTTGTTGTTTTCGACTGTCAATGGTAGTTAAATACAAGGCAAACTCTCTGAAAGATTTTTGAATCATGTAGGCGGTTTTTAAAGAATTTAGCAACTTGAATGATGAAGTGTTGTAAATATTAAGCACGAAGAATATGAGAGTAAAAACCTCGTTTCGTATATGCAGTAAATGCGCTACGAATTCAATGGCTGAAAGCGTGAAGCCTAACATAAGATATTGAGTTACTTTTCCTTAAATCTGAAGACATTAGCTTGAAAGTCAATACGAGAACCACTCAAGCTATGTGAAACGAATATATACAGATATATTTACTATAAACAACGGTTATAACAACCTATACTGCAGAATAACAAGCCCCATTGGGAGGGGTTAAAGTTTTTAGTTTTTATAAAAATTGAAAAGCAGGTCAACCAATCTACTCGTTAATGAAAACTAAGTAGCTATATCAATAACTCGGGTTATGAAATTCAAACAAATAGAAACTTGCCATGCGGATAGACACTTTTAGAATGTTTGGATCTAAAATAGAAGTCTCAGCATTGCTTTTGAATTTGCAATGAAAACGATGTTCACTGTTCCAAGTTACAATATTATTTCGAATTTCAGTTCTGAACGGTTAGTAGCAAGTATAAACCAACCTGGGAGAGTATTGAGCAGAGCTTCGACCGTTCAAAAGCCGGAGCTTCGCGAAAGTGACGGAGTTGACGTAAGGAACAGCTGTCAAACTGTGCAGCTTTACTAAAACTTCAAAGTTATAACACTGCTGTTTATTGAACAGAGGAACGCATGCCATATCCATAAGCAAGTGACATTTATAAGTGACTTTATATAACTAAACATGCATAAATGTGTGAAAATTTTAAAGCTATCCCAATCCTTAGGGCTAGGCATGATGCCTTAACATATTCATTCTTATTCCGCAAGGGTTTGAATGATTAAAGGTCGTCCAACCTTCAATGTCTTCAAATGGTATGTATTTGTTTAAACGGTTGTGTAGACCATGTAATAACTTTCAAATTAGCTGGATTCCGTATCTAGTAGCAGTAGAATATCGGTACCTCTAGGTGAAAGCCTAGTTATATCTGACGATAAAAAGAGAAATATAAGTAAATAATGTAAAATAGTGTCTTGAAGACCTAGTTCATATGGTTCAAATGGTTGAGGACGGAATAGAAGAAGCTTTCGCTTAACGGGCTTCCGTGTCTAGTAGCAGTGGATCACCAATACCTCCAGGCAAGAACCTAGGTATATGAACGATAATAGAGGAAAAAAAGAATTTGGTAAATCATAATAATATGTTATCCTTAGTCCTTAAGGATAAGTCAAGTTTCCTCTTAAAGGACTCCTGGGAAGTCTCTTGGACTAGCTCAGTCGGCAGCGAATTCCAGCACTTGACAACTCTAACGTAGTAGAAGTTGTGTCTACAGTCTGTTCTGCTATGTAGGGTCTCCAATTTCTGGGTGTTACCTCTCAGGTTAGTGTAATGACTAAGCGTAAGAAGATGTTTAAGGGGATGACCAGAAGTATTAAGGATACTATGAGTCATAAGAAGATCACCTCTAAGACGCCTGTACTCTAATGGGTAAAGGTTAAGTGATTTGAGGCGCTCTTCATAAGGTTTGAATTTGAGTCCCCGAACTGATTTCGTGGCTCGACGTTGTATACGTTCCAGAGTGTCCTTATCCTTTTGGACTGAGGGAGGAAATACTATGTTTCCATACTCTAAATGGGGATGAATAAAACTGTTGAAGATTATATGGAAGGTTCTACCGTCAAACTGGTCAAAAATGCGCTTCAATGTTACCAGTGCAAGGTTTCCTTGAGAGGCGCTTTTGTCACAGTTCGCATACGACTTCAGGTCGTAGGGTACCAACACTCCTAAATCTTCTTCGACTTGGGAAACTTCTAGAGAGGAGTTACCTCAGTTGTAGCTATAGTCTGCAACATGTCTCAGATGGACTACTTTGCACTTTGAAGTGTTTAAGGTGAGTCCGTTGTCGTCTGCCCAACTTTGAAGTCGGGTCAGATCCTCTTGAAGTACTAGTATATCCTTATGGTTACGTATCTCTCTCCTAAAGTTTCACATCATCAGCAAAAACAATAAGTCAGATGAAACTTGATGAGGAAGGATCGTTAATTAAATCACTTCCACA